>NW_006922180.1:1430201-1446587 GCF_000298275.1 Orycteropus afer afer
TACTTCGTACATTCCATGTTCTGATGATTAATGGATGTCTGTGGCTGTTTCTCTTCAATTTGAGTGGTGCCACATCAGCAAATGAAGGTCTTGTTGTTATAGACAGATGAATTTAATCCTAACAGACACAAAATTATTTTAAAAAGAATGCACTGTAGCAGTGCTGGTGCACACGAGGTCTTCCCGTTGGTCTTTGTAACATTGCGCAGTATCTCAGGAGACCACCCTGGTTTTCCTGGGAGTGGGGCCCGCCCTCGGGAGGTGCCTCATTGCTTCCTCACAGCATATCCTCCTAGTGCCTGGATAAAGCACAGGTTCAATGGAATTACTCAAAAGACAGGTGTTCGGCACTCGGTAAGCACAGCATGGGGCATGCTAGGTGCACAGCCCCTCTGTTCCTCAGTCTGTGACTGGGCATGTGTTTCAGAGAGACAGAGGGCAGGTCCTTTGCTGCAAAGTTACATTTCCCCCTTCAGAACACGTGTCGCCTCACATATGGCCCTCCATACAGCTCCTGTTCCACAACAACTTACACCTATGTTCTAGAGTCCGCCGATGCCATCCCAGAGTCCTTGTGATGTTCGATCATACCGATTCTTCTATATTGATAAGCTGTCATAGGTGGTTGTGAAAAAAAAAAAATCTGTCACTCATGCAAAGGTGATACATACATAATCTCGAAGTACAGTTCCCTTGGAAATGCGGAATTAATACTCGAGTCTTTAAATTTAGTTCTCAAAACCTCTATAGGGAGCAAAGGAAGTGTATTTGTAGCCTCTTTCTTTAGTATAATTATGGTTTTGTGTGTATCAGTGCTGCGAGTTTCTGGACTTTGGGCAATTTTTCACTGTGACTCTGATCTTTTGAGGTCATCCATCAGTCTTGGCTTTCTGGTTCTTCAGATTATTGAAGAATTATCTTGTATGTATTATACTATCATCTAGCTACCTATGTACCTGTCTGTCTATCTATCCATCCATCCATTCACCTTCCATTCATTCATCCATCCATCCATCCATCCACACTCCCACTAACCTGCCCACACACTCACCCACCCACCCACCACTCCATCCATCCACCCATCCGTCTGCCTATCATTGACCTATCGTTTGTGTACTTATCATTAATCTGTCTCCCTATCATCTACCAATCTAGCATCTGTCCATCGACCCATCGGCCATCTACTTATCTGAAGTCTATGAATGTATCAGAAGCTGTTCCTCATGAGCCACCATTGCTTTCAGTGTTTCTTGCTGGTTGTGCTCCCTGCTCCTTGGTCTTTCATTGTAGAACACCCAGGGGATTGAAAACAAAGCAAAACAAAAAGCTCCTAATGCCATTGATGCAAGTAATGCATCATAGAAATTTTACCATCAGCAACAAAATTCATCGAATTTCACACTTACTGGGAATACATTTTTGTCACTGGGGTTTATTCACTAAAGAGGTGCAATCAAAATGTATTTTAAATACTTTTTTTTTCTCTCTCTCCCTTTGGGGTTATTGGAGCCGCGGTGGCATAGTGCCTAGGGCATTTGACTGCTAACCAGAAGGCTGGTGATTCAAACCCACCAGCCACTCCTCAGAAGGAAGGTTGGGCAATCTACTTCGACAGAGATACTGCCTTAGAAACCCAAGCAGGGTCACTATGAGTAGCAAACTACTTGATGGCAGTGACTTTTGCTTTGGGGTAATATTACTTTAAGTTCATTTGTTTTCAGGTTCATTTTTTTCTTTTTATTTATTTTTTTAATACTATTTTGTTGTTGTGTTAAGTATATGGGTACCAGAACATTTGCTATTTCTACAATCTCTACATGTACAGTTTAGTGACATTAATGGCATTCATCATGTTTTCAACCATTACCATTAATCATTTCCAGAAATTTCCATCACCCATAACGAAGACTTAGTGTTTCTTACCCCTCCCTCCTCACTCCTAGTACCCATTAATAAACTGGTCTCTACATGCTTGCCGATTCTAGGTTTTTCATATAATTGAGACATGAATATTCTTTTGTGACTGACTGTGATTTAATTTTATTCTATTGAAAATCTACACCATTGACACAGTTCACCATGATAATTATAAATTATAAAATTATAGAATACGTGTTGAGATATAGTGCATGCACTCATTGCACGTCCATCCTGCCCACACCCCTGTCTTAAGAGCTCACAGCATCCTTGGTCTCTTCCATCCCTTTTATATCTTGTTTCTAGATATACAAACAGAAGCACAGGGGTGGATGTAATTGTATGTATATTTCCTACCCTTATATATTATATGATTTTTGGGTATATAACTTTCTTTTTTGACAACACATATACAAATACTCTCCACAGTGTGTCATTTGATTTTGACTATGTTTATGATGTTTTTGTAATTAAATTTACTGAAATTTTTAATGGGCTCTGGTTACTAAGTTGCAGTTAAAAAGCCTTTGCCTACTCTCTAGCTACAGAAGAATTTACCTGTTTTCTGCTAGTATATATGTGTGTATATATATATATGATCAAGTTAGAGTTTATCTTGTGAGTTTTACAGTGTGATGTATGGATTCAATTTTGAAAATAGCACATCACCTATCATGACCATTTATTAAAATGTCTGTGTTATCCCCCAATTCAAGAAACTGATATCTTATTAGAGAAGCTGTGTTTTCACAACCTCAGAATGAGGACACCTTTTTTTTTTTTTTTTTAAGTTTTTAATTGTGCTTTAGGTGCAAGTTTACAGAGCAGAGTTTGTTTTGCATTCAACATTTCATGTACATTTGATGTCACTCCCCAATTACCATCCCGACCCTCACCCACTCTCCTCCCCTCCCTGTGCAGTAGCCCCCCACCCCCATGCCCCTCATAGTTATGTGCCCCTGTGTGTCCTGCGTTTCCTCCGTGTGAATGTTGCCCCTCTGGTGCCCCATGGCTGATTGCTCTAAGGGATGCATTTCCATAGAGTATGTGTGTTCATCACCCTGGGTTGACTGGGCTGCCTGTACATCGTGTTTACTATTGGGCTGAGAGCCAGTCCCTGGGAGTGACTTTTATACCAGGCCCAAAGGTATCCCAGGGTCATAGTATTGGGGGTACCACCAGAGTTCATCCAACCAGTCATTCTGGTCATTATTGTGTTTTCAGATTTTGTTCCATGTTTTTCTTCCCACTCTATCCAAGATCTCCAGTTTTGATCCTTTTCCAAGTGGTTGGCATTGGTAGCTGGGCACTATCTAGTTCTTCTGGTCTCAAGGTTCATCATGTCCTAATGCTAATTGCTTCCAAATGCCCTTGAATTTTTGCACTCTTCTTCACTTCCAATGATAGGAGATCATTAGTTAGTTGCACCTTAGATGGCTGATTGAAAGCTTTTAAGACCCCAGTCACTACTCACCAATGTAGATTGTAGAACAAGATTTTTGTGTATTATGTTGTGCTGATTGAGTCTGGTGTCCCCCAGTACCGTGGCCCCAAGTCTGTAGATCCATTGGATCTCTCTCCACCAGTGTCTTGCTGTGAGGGGTTGCTCTATGTCTGTCTTCTGTTGTTTCTGTAATGATTGTGAGTATTTTGTATCCCTGTTGTCTGTGCAAGATTAGCCTCAGCTGAATCCATCCTTGGTCTAAAGTATAATCCTGTTCACTGACCCTCATCTGATCTTCTCAGATGTTTATGTGTTTATCTGTTTCCTGGTGTTTGGTGTTGATGTTAATGCAGTATTGTGGCTATAACGGTGTTAGCCTCTGTCGTCTATACCTTATGTGCACAGTTCAGTGCCCTCCCTTTCCCTAATGTTATCATGCTGGTCACAGAGTCTTTCTATACCATCCCTCCCCTTACCCATATCAGTGTATGGCCCTCAACTAGCCCAAAATTAATCCCTCCCACCCTGGTAATCTACAAAGTGAATTCCCTTCCTTAAGCAAACCCTTCCTTGTCTTTTTACAGTGATGGGCTCATACAATATTTATCCTTCTGTGATTGACTTATTTCACTCAGCATAATGTCCTCCAGGCTCATCCACATTGTGAGATGATTCACATATCTTTTTTCATTGTTCATTAATGTAGCGTAGAATTCCATTGCGTGAATGTACCACAATCTGGTAATCCATTCATCTGTTGATGGGCGTTTAGGTTGTTTCCATCTCTTTGCTGCAGTGAATTGTGCTGCAATGGACATAGGTGTGCTCCTTTTGGATGCCGTTGAGTTGGTTTTGACCCACAGTGAGGCTCAACTGCAGCACAATGAACAGCTCCAATGCTGTGCCATCCTCACAATCCTTGCCATGCTTGAGCCCATCATCTCTGCCACTGTCTCAGTCCAGCTCCTTGACTGTCTTCCTCTTCGTTGCTGACTCTCAACTTTCCTAAGCATACTGTCTTCCTCTAGGAACTGAACCCTCCTGATCATATTACCAAAGTATGAGAGATGAAGTCTCGGCACACTCATTTTTAGGGTGCTTTTGGTCAGTACTTCTTCAAAGACATTAATTTGTTCTTCTGGCAGTCCATGGTGTATTTAATATTCTTCACCAACACCATAATTCAAATGCATCAATTATTCTTCAGTCTTCCTTATTTATTGCCCAACTTCACATGCATATCAGGTGATTGAAAGTACTATGGCTTGGGTCAGGCCACCTTATCCTTTAAAGGAGCATCTTTGCTCTTTAAAGTTTTACAGAGACCTTTTGCTGAAGACTCTCCCATTACAATATGTCATTCCATTTCTTGATGATGCTTCCATGGGCATTGATTGTGGATACAAATAAAATGAAACCCTGACAACTTCAATCTTTTCTCCATTTATCATGATGTTGCTTATTGGTCCAGTTGTGAGGATATTTGTTTCTTTATGTTGAGGTGGAATCCATACTGAAAGCTGTAGTTTTTGATTTTCATCGCTAGGAACTTCAAGTCATCTTCACCTTCAGCAAACAAGGTTGTGTCCTGTATACTGCAGGTTGTTAATCAATCTTCCTCCAATACTGATACCATGTTCTTCTTCATATAGTCCAGCTTCTTGGATTATTTATTTGCTCAGTATACAGATTGAATAAGTATGATGAAAGGTTACAACCCTGACACACACCTTTGCTCATTTAAAACCAGACACTATCCCCTTATTCTGTTTAAACAACTGCGTCTTGGTCTCTGTACAGGTTCCTCATGACCACAATTAAGTGTTCTGGAGTTCCCATTCTTCAAAATTCTATTCATAATTAGTTATGACCCTTACAATCGAGTTCTTTTGCATAGTCAATAAAACACAGGTGAACAGCTTTCATGTGTTCTCTGCTTTCAGCCAAAATCCATCTGGCATCAGCAACGATACTTCTTGTTTGATCCTGAATCTAGCTTGAATTTCTGACAGGTTCCTGTTTATGTACTGCTGCAACTGTTTTTATATTATCTTCAGCAAAATTTTACTTGCATGTGATATTAATGATATAGTTAGATAATTTCCACATTCTGTGGAATCACCTTCCTTTGGAATGGGTACTAATATGGATCACTTCCAGTCAGTGGGCCAGGTAGCTGTCTTCCCAATCTCTTGACATAAATGAGTAAGTGCTTCTAATGTTATATTCATTGTGGAAATATCTAAATGGTTATCCATCAATTCCTGGAACCTTGTTTTTCTCCAATGCCTTCAGTGAAGATTGGACTTTTTCCTTCAATACATTTGGCTCTTGATCATATGCTACCTCCTGAAATGGTTGAACATTGGCCAATTCTTTTTGGTACAATGACTCTGTGTATTCCTTCCATCTTCTTTTGATGTTTCCTGCATCTTTCAATATTTTGCTCATAGAATCCTTCAATAATGCAACTCAAGGCTTGAATTTTTTTCAATTCTTTCCACTTGAGAAATGAGTTTGTTCTTCCCTTTTGATTTTCTAGCTCCAGGTCTTTGTATATTTCATTATAATACTTTAATTTTTCTTTTTGAGCTGCCTTTTGAAATAATCTGTTCAGCTCTTTTACATCATCATTTCTTCCATTTGCTTCAGCTACTCTCTGTTCAAGAGCAGGTTGCAGAATCTCTTCTGACATCCATTTTGGTCTTTTCTTTTCTTCCTGTCTTTTTAATCACCTTTTTCTTTCTATATGTATGATGTCCTTGATGTCATCCCACTTGTCTGATCTCTGTCATCAGTGTTGAATATGTTCTTCAGATGGTCTCTGAATTCTGGTGTGATATACTCAAGGTTGCATTTTGGCTCTTGTGGACTAGTTTGAATTGTCTTCAGCTTCAACGTGAACTTGCATATGAGCAGCTGATGGTGTGTCCCATAGTCAGCTGCTGCCCTTGTTCTGACTCATGATGTGGAGCTTCTCCATCCTCTCTTTCCACAGATGTAGTCTATTTAATTCCTGTGTATTCCATCTGGCAAGGTTCATGTGTATAGTCACTGTTTATGTTGCTGAAAAAAAGGAATTTTTGATTGGTCTTGAAAAATTCTATAATGAGATCTCTGGCATAATTTCTGTCACCTAAGACATATTTTCCAACTGCTGATTTGTTTTCAACTTCTTTGTTACCAACTTTCTCATTCCAGTCATGGGTAATTATCAGAGCGTCACAATTGCCTACATTTCAGACTGTAGAAGTTGGTGAGAGTCTTCAATTTCTTCAACTTTTTTCAGTGGATGGTGTGTAAATTTGAATAATAGTCATATTAACTAGTCTTCCTTGTGGGTGTATAGGTATGATTCAATCACTTACAGCATTGTACTTCGGGACAGATCTTGAAATATTCTTTTCGAGGATGAATGTGATACCATTCCTCTTCAATTTGTCTTGCCAGCATAGTAGACCATGTAATTGTCTGATTCAAAATGGCTAATACCAGCCCATTTCAGCTGACTAATGCCTAGATAGTATGCATTTCATTTTCGAGAACTTCCAATATCCCTAGATTCATACCTTGTATGTCCAACATTCTGACAATTAATGGATGTTTGCAGCTATTTCTTCTCATACTGAGTTGTGTCACATCAGCAGATGAAGATCTTGAAAGCTTTACTCCATCTTTGTCATGAAGGTCAACTCTACTTTGAGGAGGTTGTTGTTGTTGTTGTTATTTGCTGTCGAGTCAGCCCCGACTCATAGCGACCCCTCCTTGGGTTTCCGAGGCAGTATCACTACAGAAGTAGGATTGCCCAACCTCCTTCCGAGGAGTGGCTGGTGGATTTGAACAGCCAGCCTTCTGGTTAGCAGTCAAATGCCTTAGGCACTATGGAGGTAGCTCTTCCCTAATCATATTTTGAATGCCTTCCAAGCTGAGGGGCTGATTTTCTGGCTCTGTATCAGGCAATGTTTCAGTGCTATTCATGAAGTTTTCAGTGGTGAATTTTTTAGGAGACTGCCAAGTCTTTCTTCACAGTCTGTCTTATTCTGGAAGCTCTGCTGACACCTGTCACTTTGGGTGACCATGCTGCTGTTTGAAAGTGGTGTAGTTTCCAGCATCACAGCAACAAGTAAAGCACCATGGTAGGAGAAACTGACAGAGAAGTGGTCATCTTTGTTGGTGGACACTTACAGACATAGATGCTGAAAAAGAAGGACTTGAACATTTCAGAAAAAGAACGTTGATTTTATCATGAGAAACTTTATAATTCCATCCCGTTCCTAAAGGCCAGGAGATTCTGGAGATGATGTTTACAATCAAATTAATAGGAATTTTCAGGAAAGAGAAAAAAATGTGACCTAGTCTGTGAAAAATGACCTCTGGTATGAAACATAATTCTAGACAAATACAAGATAACCTTAGGGAATCGGAACATTCCATATGCTTTGCAAGAAACACAAATAAGAAAATGAGATTCCCTTGCCTTAAATAGATGGAATAATAATAATAATAAAATGAAAAGAGTAGACAAGTGGCACTGTGAGGAGACACCTGTACTTGTGTTCCATCCACGCTGTCGGGCACAGCTCACCACCTCAAGAGCCCCTTCCAGGTCCTGACAGATGAACAAGTATGTAAAAGTCGCCTCACCATTTCAAATGGTGGAGAAGTGCCCTGCCAAAGGATTTAACATCCTGTGGAATGTTAGAGAACTTTCTCTGTGTGTTATCACAGGGGCCATTGCAGGAGTGATTGCTGCACCACCATTAAGGAAGATGCCGTTTGAGAGGTAATGAAGTGCTGCAGATGGGCCTACCCTGCATGGATACAGACAGGGTGATGTGGCGCTTATTTAGGTAAGGAGTTAAGACAGACACGAATTAATTCAGTGAGCTCACTTGCAAGAACTCCATAATTAAGATAGGGTTGTTATGCATGAGTGAGCCCACATCAATTTCTTAAGTTTCATAATATGAAAATGAATTACTTCTTTAGAGAGGAACAGACCTCTGAAAGTGTGTGCTGTCTGGGGTGCCAAACCCTCCATAATGAAACATTGAGATAGACAGGCACAGGGAGGCCAGAAATTTGATTCATTAAAGACCTTGCAATGTTCATCAAATTACAAAATGAGGAAAAATATTACTGCATATGGGTCAGTGATTTGACAATGATTTAGCAAAGAAGACTACAAACCTCAACACTAGCCAACATTTTATTATCGAACATAAAAGACTATACATCACAACATAATTTAATTGCAAGTGAAAAGAGGAGATCACATAAAATCCAAGGGAGGGTAATCATCAGCTCAAAGTCCCTGGCGGCGCAAAGGCTAACGCGCTGGACTACTTGCTGAAAGGTTGGCGGTGTGAACCCGCCAGGAGGCCTCAGCACACAGGCTTGGCCACCTGCTTCGGAAAGGTCACAGCTGTTGGAAACACGGAGGAGAAGCTCTGTTCGGCACCATTGCATTCATCACGAGTAAGAACTGAGAACAGCACATCATCATGCGCTGGCAGGACTCAGGAAGCTTCGCTGCCAGGTTCCATGGAAAACATCCCCTGATTTATGCAGAACACGTGTCCACACAAGCAAGAACGTTGTTTCTTTGGAAAAGTAGAGCAGACGTTCGTGGGCTTCTGGAAACGTAAACAATCCTGTCTGTCACTCAAATTTTCATGGACAATGTGGAGTTGTTGCTGACACATTTGCTAAGGCACAGTCTGCATCCCAGCCCTCTTCTCTGCCCCCCTTTTCAAGTTCAGTCTGAAGACAGGCCAAGCCTCACGCCTCCTCCCACCGGCTCCCAGTAGCTTCCCAGCATCCTGGCGGACTCGTTCCTCTTAATTTTCAAGGAGATCTCAGAACTTCAGAAAGAAAATGGAATTCTGTGAAAAGGTTTTCCTTTTGGAAAACTAAACAAAACATGCCATCTGCCCCATGCCCATCTGCATGATGCAGGATTACAGGTGCCCAGATGGAACAATGCATGAGCGTAGTTTTTAACTTTTAAAGTGAGGGAACACTGTACACAAATTGAAGGGAACATTATAGGGGGAGGAAGGCAGAGAGGCAGACAGGCAGTGGGCAGAGAGGCAGAGACAGAGAGGCAGAGAGGCACTGGGGCAGGGACCAGCACACCTTCTTTTGCTGGGGGCAGCAGCTATGAGCACTGCCTGCCAGTCGGGAATCCGGGTTTTCTACCTCCTTTTACCGACAGGTGACCTTCTTTTGCTGTTATTGTTCCCAAAAGTATTTCCTGTGGCCTTTCTACTGCTTTGCATTTGTTTCTGAGTTGGGTTTTTAAAGTACTTTATAAGTGAACCTTTAAATTTGAAAATACCTCTTGGTGATTACGGTATTTGCTGATGACTTTATACAGGCAATGTTTATACCATTGTTTGTCTTTACAGTTTGTGGTTATATTTTGATCTTTTTCTTGAGTAATTATTATGGTTCATTCTTTAGTTCCAAAATGTTGATTAGTGTTTCTTTAATTGTTTTATTTATTTCTAACTTTATTACATTTTCAAAATTGTGGTTTTGCTTTTTGAAATGAAGGAAAATTCCCAACACATGCAACCACATGGACAAACCCTTAATGTATTATTCTAAGTGAAAGAAGACAGACCTATAAGATGATGGACTGTGATCCCATCTGTGTGGCCTCTGGAAAAGGCAAAGCTTTGGGGACAGAAGACAGACCAGTGGTGCCCTGGGGTGCAGCCTGAGTGAGGTGGCACAGAGTGCTTTTTTTTTGTTCTGCCACAAAATTGCACATTAAGAAGGGTCCATGTTGCTGTAGGCAAGTGTACCTCAGTGAAATGGACTTAAAAATATGTAAGCTGAAGAAAAGTCAGTATAGTGAGGAATCAAATAAAATTTCTTCTTGTCTTAAAAAATATATAACCAAAAAAAAGAAAAGAAAAGAAAACCAAACCCACTGCTGTCGATTTGGATCTGACTCATAGCGACCCTTCTTTGGGTTTCCAAGGTGGTATCACTATGGAAGTAGATTGCCCAACCTTCCTTCTTTTCGAGGAGTGGCTGGTACGTTTGAACCTTTCAATGTTAGGGGGCGTTGGATGAAAGATTACAGGATATCTTCATATTCACAACAGTTAATGAGGCTTTAAAATGTTGTTCTCATGTAATTGATTCATTAGAAATTCCATTTCATTAAAAATGTTCTTAGCTAAAGTGTACATCAAAATACACTTCATTAAATCGTTTTTAAAGTATTTTGTTCCAGATTTTGTTCCAGTTTGCATTCATGGGCATAAGATACACGTGAACACATGTAACTCTTTTGTTGTCACAGGTTTGCATGTAGAAGTACTGCATCCCCAAATGCTGTTTCACTCAGTGTTGTGGGCTAGTCCACATATCCTACACTAATGACAGGTATTGCTGAAGGACATCTGCCAAGAGAAACAGGTGACAATTCAAAGAGTGGTCTTAGTGATCTGCCTTTTTAAGCTATAATGATGCATTTATGATTGATATGGTAGTGTTGTAAATGCATTCATTTAGAACACGTCTGTCCTGGAAGAAGTGCTGCCGCAATGCTCCTTAGAAGTGAGAATGGCCAGACTTCGTCTCACTTCTTTTGGTCATTTTGTCAGAAGGGACCATTCCCTGGAGGAGGGTGTCATGCGTGGTAAAGTGGAGGGTCAATGAAAAAGGGGAAGGCCCTCAACAAGATGGATTGACACAGTGGCTGTAGTGATGGACTCAGGTATAGCAAGGATTGTGAGGCTGGTGAAGGACCGGGCAGTGTTTCGTTCTGTTGTACATGGGGTTGCTATGAGTGCAGCCTACTCAATGGAACCTAACAACAACAACAAGTGCATTCAAATCTTTTTCCTAAGGGCATGTGGTATCTCAGTAGTGGTTTGTGTCTCCTGTGGCTGGCAGTACATCCAGCTTCCCTCATTTCAGGCCTTTCTTGTTAGAGTTCTTGGTTGTCACATGTACAGTCTCCGGATAAATGAATGTTCTCATCTCTGAAAAAATTCCAATATTTTCTGTTGAAAACATCTGCCTCTGATTTCTGAAGGATGTATTTTCACAGGAGCATAAAATCACACATGATAATAACTAGGACAATCATATAAAAATGATTAGGGATATATATCTTTTGCCATTTGCATTTTTCATCATATAGTCATCTTTTTGGACAATGTAATAATTTAGGATTAATCTCCACAACCATTCAAGAATCATGTGGTTAGTGATGGCAAAAAAAGGAATTTAATTAATTTCTGGGTTAAATTCCAGATCATCATAAAAACCTGGAAGGGGCCCATTTGTGTATTTAATTAATAACCTGTACCATGCCCACAATAGTTTCTATTCAACGAGGACACTATAATGCTGATCGTTGTTCAGTGTGAAAGTCCTGCCAAGTTCAATCACAGGGACTGGTCTCCAGAATGAAAAATGAGGAGGAGAACATGCCAATGGTGCTCAGAAAGAACTCAGAAGGAAGAACAACAAAAATCAGAACTAGACATATTCCCACATCAGAGGCAAGTACCAGCTTCCAAGAGGACAAAAGCCATGGAAAACCAAACACATATCTGAACACCCTGAATTGATTTATTTAAACTTATTTTACTGGCCACCATCTGTCTTTCAGTTTGTTGCACTGGGGTGGCTTGGTGCTGGACACTATGCCAGTGGTATTTCAAATGCAGTAGGGTCACACATGCTGGACTAGTATCAGCAGAGCTCCCAGACTGAGGCAGATTAGGACGAAAGGCCTGGTGATTATCTCCAAAATTAGCCAGCGAAAACTCCGTGGACCACAATAGAACATGGCCCCGCGTGGTGCAGGGACATGAGCTCCGAGGTTGGAGGGCACTCCAGAGGTACAGTAGCTGCAACAAGGGACTCAAAGGTGCCCAGGATCATGAAGGTGGGGCAGGTCCAGGGAGGGTTCCATTCTGTTGATCCTGGGGTCTCCACGAGTCAGAGCTGGCTGGACGGCAGCTATCTCTGTCTGCTTTAGTGAAGCCAATGAAGGGCTCCATGGTTTCTTCTGATGTATTTTTATGGGTAGGTTTCACTCTGAGTAAAGACTTCCAGAGCTCAGGAAATGAGCTCTAGATTCACATGAAGCCCAGTATGAGACGAACATTGGCATGTTTCATTCATCTTAACCTACATTCACTAACCGGCTCGTGTGCATCAGACTGCGTGTGTGTCAACAATTATGGTCACAGACACTCTCAGCTGGACTTAAGAAAACCCATGACTTGGCTCAAAGAACTTCTACCTAGTGCCTTCTGGACCTTCCTTTGCTTCTATTCATGGCTCCATCACCCTTCTTTCAAATGTGCTCAATTGTTTTCATCAACAGCTACTTGTTTGCGGTCAATGATCATTTTGGCGTTTGTTTGCCAGTTGATTTGCTCATCAATGCCATTAGTCTTCTAGTCCTTCCTGGGTTTAATTTCATGTTACCCGACTGCTTTAGTGATACTCATGAAGCTATAAGCGCTCTGTATTGCTTAAAAGTTCCCCTTCACTTTCTGGTAGGCATAAAATTCTGGTAGAAATTGCCTTTTTACAGCACCTCCAGCACCGTATTGCATGGCCTTTGGCCCCTTTCATTGTTACTGAGAAGTCTGCAGTTAGCCCCACTTTATGGCGTCCTTTGTTACCCTCCTCTCAGGTTGCCAGCCAGGCTTTGCATCTGGTTTCTCCATTTACTGGGATCTTTTTTTTTTTTCTCATGTCAAACAATTCTTTCTTTCTTTCTTTATTTTAATTGTGATTTGGGTGAAGATATACAGAGCAGATTCACTTTCCATACAGCAATTCACATACACTTTGTCTCATGACATTGACCACAGTTTACCACAATGAAACAGCTTCCCTCCCACTTCCTCCCCATAGTTACCTCTTCCCTGTGTCCATCCCTCCATACACTCCTGCCCCCCTGAGCTGTCTCCCTGTGCATAAGCAGCCCTTCTTTCTTCCATGATTGTTCTCTCCAAGGAGTGTATCTACTTGAGGTCAATGTTTAACTCACATGCCTGTCTTCTGTTTGGCTGGAAACCACAGGTGTGGGTTCAATTCCAGACCCAAAGGGCAGCTAGGGGCCATAGTCTCAATGGTTCCACCAGACTCTATCGGACCAGCAAACCTGGTCCCCCCCCCCCTTTTTTCCCTAAATGGTTTTGAGTTTTGTTCCACATTGTTCTCCCTCTCTATCAAGGATCTCCTACATAGATCCCCTCCCAAGTGGATGACAGTGGTAGCCAGGCACCATCTAGTTCTTCTGGTCTCATAGTCATATAGGCTGCAGATCGGATGGTGTACCAGTTGCTAGGACTAATTGTTTCCATGAATGTTGGTTTTTTTCATTCTTCTTTGCTCTGGACGAGGAGAGACCCATCGTTGCATCTAGATGGCAGCTTGCTAGCTTTTAAGATCCCAGTCGCTACTCGCCGAAGTAGGAGGTGGACAATGTTTTATATAGTATGTTATGCCAAATGAGCTTGAGTTCCCATTTACTGGGATCTTTGTAGTGGAGACCACTTCCTGAGGAGTCTTGCTGAGGATTCCACCTGTTCTTTCAAGCTGGGCAGCACTTCTTTATCAATATTGGAAACTCTGTTACCAGTTTGTCTGGAATACTGACACTTTCCTAGTCTCTGTTTACAGTCCACTCAACTCTCACTGTTTCGTCCCTTCTTCTGTGTTGCTGTTTATTTCAGAAGTCATTCCTATTTTCAGTGGTGCTATATTTCTGTGATTTCTTCAGTTCTGTGTTCCAACTTGCCATTCCTTTTCTGAGTTGTGCCTTATCAATTCTTGGTCAAATCCTTTGAGTTGGTTTCTTTTTTAATTGTAATGAAGACATTTTTACCTTCCAAAGGTGATTTTCATATTCTTTTAAAAAAATGTTTTCCAAATTCTGCTGGATTACTCTTGTGTTTTCTCTCAATTTGTAATAAAAGAACCTCTCACACTATTCTATCATTTCCTCTATTACAGTGGCCAGATTTCCTGCTATCGTTATTCACTTGAAGATGAATTCTTGAAGTTTTTAAAATCTTTCTGCCAGAAATGATGACCATCTATACTCTAGAGACCATGGCTTCTCATGCTCCAGGGACCAGGACCACCCACACTGACAGACTATGACCACCCACAATCAGAGACCATGGCCACCCACACTCCAGGGTTACGTCTTCATCATTTATTGAGACAGACTGAGAGTGGAATTTTTTAGACCCAATTGTAAAATCTGGAGAAAGAAATGCATGGCCTGTGCCAAGTATCTTGGGATGGGAATTGGAGTATTGTAAAGATGACTGGGTGCCACAAATGGTTAACATGCTCACTGTTGACCAAAGAATGAAGATTGGCGTCCCCGCAGAAGTGCCTTCGAAAAAAGCCCTGGTGATCTACTTTGAAGAAAGCAGTCATTGACAACTGTGTGGAGCACAGTTCTGCTCTGAACACATGGGAGTGCCATGAGTCAGCATTGACTTGAAAGCAACTAATGACTACTTCCTCTCTTACCAGTCAGGTAAGAGAGGCATAAACTGTGTCTCTACCAAGCAGGCAAGAGAAGCATAAACTATACTTCGTACCAGGCAGGTAAGAGAAGGTGTAAACTACGCAATAGCATTTCCATCAAAGTACATGTATTAGAAATGCCATCATTCGTTTTGGATGAAAATGAGTCATTTGAGTGGAGGGTTTGGACTACATAAAGATGACCCTGAGATCAATCATCAGACATAGCTGGAGGCTGGATTCCTGTTGGCTTTGATTGTACAGAAAAATGGTTTCAATAACATCATTTAGGTAGTCGAGGCACTGTAAGCACTTGAGCAAAAGAAAGAGTCTCAGGAGACCCAAGTCTAGATCCAAGGCAAATTCTAACCACTTGATCCAGGCTCCGTGCTGGCATCCCTCTGACAACCGAGGAGCCTCCCTGTCTCTAAGCTGTCCTCTGACTGAGCCAGCTTTATCTGCAGGCTTGTTCCCTCTCAGGACACAGGGAGGCTGCAGGAATTCTAGGCTTCCAGTCCCACTGGAGAACACGCAGAGCACAAGGAACAGCCCTTGCCAAGCAGCGTGGATGTCCTGATTCTCAGCAGTAGTTTTCCAGAGCCTTCTGGGGGACATGGAATTGTAGCTTAAGAAAAAAAATCATATTGACATACTGCCTACCAAAAAATAAACTATTAGGAAGGAGGCCAGTAATATATCAATCAACAATAGATGCAAACATTGCCAAGCACAGAACTGAGTGTACTACTGCATCAGTGGTTGGAACTGCTGACCTTTTGATTAGCAGCCCATTGCTTTAACCAGAGCCACCAGAACTCCTTATAGATGCAAACATTGCCAACTAACTCAGTGACTTTAATCATTTCTGTGTGTCTGAACTGCCACCACTTACTGATCTAAGCATTTATCCTAAGAGTCGTACATCTACCAGATTAGAAGGGAGGAAAGATGGCGGAAACTGAGAAACACTGAACACAAACAAGCTGCCGATGCCAACGAGGCCGCTTTGGACAGGTCTTCCTTTTGGATACTCTGTTCTACTTGCCTCTAACTCTTTTTCTGATGTTTGTAGGCGGCTGAATCGCTGAAGTAATTAATCATGTAATGACTACACTTGTGTGTTCAATTACAGTCTTTATGCTTGATTACGCTTTGTAATAAATACCAACACTGGCTCTTTCTCACTCCTTTTGCCCTGGGCAAGAAGGCCAAGACAGAAATGGAAAAGACAAATCTAACCAATGTGCAGGTGGCTCACTTTTTCTAAAGCAGGATTTTAGGGGCATGTTCATTGTCAGTGTAAGAAATATTCATTTATTTATTGGAGCTAAAAGCATATAAACGTTTGTTAAGTGTACAATTTTATTGCAACATCATCAGTCTTTTTTTTTTTTTCTTAATTGTGATTTGGGTGAAAATTTACAGCACAAATACACTTTCTATACAGCAGATCACATACACTTTGTCTCATGACATTGACCACAATTTAGCAC
>NW_006922180.1:1466011-1470786 GCF_000298275.1 Orycteropus afer afer
CTCCCTTTGCCCTTCCCAAGTGTTATCTATTTCTAACAATTTAGTATTAATCTTCTGGATTTCTGTCTGTAGATTTAGAATCATTTCTAATTTTTCATTTATTTTGTCATTTTGTTCTTGTATTTTCTTCCAAAATTCCAAAATTCTTGTAAGGATTTTTTCTGTGTTTTCTTTGGTCTGTCTCTCAATCCTTTGAAGATACCTAAATACAATTCTTTTGAATTCCTTGTCAGAGAGTTCCAATGCTGCTTCTTCCTCGGGGATGTATTCTGTGTCTGTATCCTGTTCCCTTGTTTCTACCACTTTATCTTGCTTCTTTGTGTGGACTGAGATGGTCTGTTTTCTCCGAGACATCATGGTATTGTATTAAGATCTCTGTTAATTGTTTGTGGAGAGCAGCCAAGGGTGATTCCAGCTCTTCTTGGTGGTTTATTATCATTGGCCCATTGGTGGAGAAGGAGGTGCTGACTCTTACTCAGTAAGTGAAGTTGCAGGAGGTGTGGGTGTACTTGTATCTTATGGGGACTATTGCTGTCTCCCACTCAGTTAGGCAAAAATTAGGATTGAATGACCATCAAAAAAAAAAAAAACAAAAACAAAAAACTAAAAGCACGTGGACAAAAAATACAGCCTGAAATCACACAGGAACAGTAACCCAAAAAAGAAAAAGGGGAGACAATAAGAAGAAAACAGGTAAACCTGCGATATCTGGGGATAGGTCACTAAGAGAAAAAAGGTAGAGAAGGAGAATAATGAAGAAAGAAAACAAACAAATAAACAAACAAACAAAAAAGCAAAAACAAAAGAAAAACCAATAAGGAATGGGGTTAATCATGAGAGGGGAAAAAAAAAAAAAAAAAGCAGGTGTAAACTATGACCTTTTCAGTCATTTAGTGCAGATCCGGAGAGTTCTTGGGGTTAGTGGAAAGCAAAACCTCTTCTTAAGCCCCTGGAATCTGGTAGACCACTGTCTCTTTAGGTTGTCTCTAGCTGCTGGTTATGTGTTTATTTGTTTTGTCTTGGTTTTATTGTTTGATATTTTGAAAAGGTGAAGCTGGTGTATTTTATTTTATTATTGATTCAGGAGTGTTGGGTCGCTCTGCTGTTTTCTTTGTGATGGTGGAATCACTGTGTGTAATGTGGATATGTGTTTCTGTTAGTCCTTAAGAGGGTTTTGAGTTCTAAGTGGAAGATTTTATGGTAATTGGCTAAATATGGTTTCTTCTATTGAATGAGTGAAGTTATTGGTGGAGAAGGTGGGAGCAGAAGAAGGAAAGTTGGTGTTGCTAGGGTCGGTTTCTAGGGCTTTGAGCAGGCTATTATTGATGGTATATTTGTTTGCAAGATGGTGGTTCAACCTCAGGAAAGATTCCTATTGTTAGAGCGTCACAACTTTCCACCAATTTCAGGCACACTCAAAGACCTTGCCTCCGCAGCCCCACAGCACCAAGGAATGGCTCCCTGGCAAAATTCCTGGACCGTACTCAACTGTGTTTCCTTCGCTCTCCCTGCTCCGTTTGCCTGCGGTGCTGATGCAATCCTGCCAGACCACTAATGGCTGGCTCTGGAGTTTGTAACACCGCCCACCTGCGGCACCAAAGGTGCACACAATTTCAGGTGTGTTGGAGTCGGGGGACTGCTAGTGACCTGCAGCCCTGATATCCATGGCAAAGAAAAGGACAATGTCTCCCAGTCCGACCCAAGCCCATTCTGTGACCCACTGGGAGGGGAGGGAGTTAGCCTTCATGGCGCAGCAGTGAGTTCTCTGCCTGAATCTCAGTGGTGGAGCCCATACCCACCTGCACCCAGATGACCCAAATTACTGACAAAATCAGCTGCTGGAGGCAGATCTCTGCTGCTGCCCAGTGGAATATTGGAGTGGTTACTGATATGCTGCTATAAGGTGTCTTTCTTCTTGGCTCAGGGATCTCAGGCAGCCACCCTCACCTGGCAGACAGTGACTGCCCCAGGGAAGTTACCAATGGCCTATTTTGGGTGCCCATCCATCTTCTGACAGTAGCTCTTTCCTAAATAATCTCCCTGTACCTTTCCTCTAATTCTGCTCCTCTGTGTTTGGTGCACTCTAATTCAGTGAGCTGTTCAGAGCACCAAAGTTCCTAATTCAAATGGTTGTACCTAGTTTTCCAAGTCCTGAGATGCCTGAGGGAAAAAGCATGCTGATCACTGGCGAGACTCCATTTTGAATCTCCAACATCATCATTCTTCAGCAACAAATTTTATTATTAATATAAAGATTTTTTAAATGATAAAAAAGTTTCTCTTTATGTTTTATCAAATGGCTGAGAGATGGATTCCCACAAAATTGCTTTAAATGTTTAAAGCCAGAAACTGTCCATAAAGGCAACATAATTTTTAGCATAACTTCTTAGACCACACATCTCATCAGATTTTGCAAAATACACGTGTCTCTTTAAAATATCGGGATTATAATTTGGCCCAGTTCCAGAAACTCAAGCCTTTCCTTCTGTCCAGATGCAATCGAGTCGACTCTGACTCATGGCCGAACTATCCCACAGTACAGCTGTGCCCCATGGATCCTTCAGTGGCTGATTTTTCAGAAGTGGACTAGCAGGCCTTTCTTCCAAGGTGCCTCTGGGATGACCTAAACCTTCCAACCTCTCAGTCAGCAGCTGAACACAATGACCATTTATACTGCCTAGGGCATCCCTTCCTTCTATAAATGAAAAATAAAACAAACAAACAAAAAAAAACCCGAATTCACTGCAATTGAGTTAGTTCTGACTCATATAGACACTATACTTTCAGATGTTGTTGTTGTTATGTGCCGTCAAGTCGGACCCGACTCATAGCAACCCCTGCTTGGGTGTTCGAGGCAGTATCACTATGGGAGTAGATTGCCTCATCTTCCTTCTGAGGAGTGGCTGGTGGATTTGAACCGCCAGCCTTCTGGTTAGCAGTCAAGTGCCCTAGGCACTATGCAGAAGCAAAGCCCAAACCAAACCCACTGCTGTGGAGTTCTCACTCACAATACCTCTAGAGGACAGAGTAGAACTGCCCTACAGGGTTTCCAAGGCTGTTAAGTCTTTATGGAAGGAGAATGCTTCATCTTTCTCCTACTGAGTGGCTGGTGGGTTTGAACTGCCAACTTTTTTTGCTGGCAGCCACGTACTTTAACCACTATACCACCAAATCTCCTTGTTCTGTAGTTGAGAGTTTTTCTTTAATTATAAGGTAAGCCATTCAATTTATTTGACAAAAGTGTACTGATTTCTCCTATGTCACAGAAACAGTTCTAGGTGGTGGGGATAATGCAATGAACAAAACAGTCAAACATCGGTGACCCCATAAAGCTTATATTTTGTTGTTAGGTTCCGTCAAGTTAGTTCCAACTCATAGTGACCCTGTGCACAGCAGAATGAAACACTCCTGGTCCTGCACCTTTCTCTCAGTCTTTGCTGTGCTTGAGCTCATTGTTGCAGTCATTGTATCAGTCCATCTTGTTGAGGGTCTTTCCCTTTATCACGACCCTCTGCTTTACCCAGCATGCTAGCCTTCGCCAGAGACTGGTCCCTCTGACAACATGACCAAAGCATGAGAGACAAAGTCTAGACATTTTAACTTCTTTTTTTTAAAAAATGCATTTTATTGAAATATAATTTATGTACAGTGAAATACACAAAACTAAAGTGACATGGGTCAGTGCTTTTTTTTTTCAGTGTTCCGTCCTCTTCCCTCCCACCCCTGGCAACCAACAAAGAAAGTTTACCTCCATATATAAACTTTCCTTGACCCTCCACAACAACAAACTAATACTATATTTGTCCTTCTGTGACTGACGTTTTTCATTCAGCATAATGTCCTCCAAATTATGTGGTGTTTTGCAGACTCTACATTATTCCTTAGTGTGCTGCATAGCATTCCAGTATGTGTATGTACCATAGTTTGGTTATCCACTCTTCCGCTGATGGGCACATAGGTTGTTGCCATTTTTTTGCTACTGTAAATAGTGCTGTGATGAACATGAGCATGCATGTATCTGTTCCTGTCCTGGCTCTCATTTCTCTAGGATATATCCCTAGTAATGGGATTGCTGGGTCAAATGGTATCTCCAATTGCAACATTCTAAGGAATCACCAGATTTCTTTCCACAGTGGTTGTGTCACTTCACAGTCACACAAGCAGTGTATGAGAGTACCAATCTCTCCACATCCCCACCAGCATTTGTTATTTTCTGTCTCATTGAGCCTTGCCATCAGTGCTGGGGTGAGGTGGTATATCTCATTGTTGTTTTGATTTACTTCTCTCTGATGGCCAATGATTGTGAGCATCTTTTCATGTATTAGCTGACTACCTGAATATCCACCTTGGTGAAGTGTCTATTCATGTCTTCTGCCCAGTTTTCAATTGGATTGTTAATTTCTTTGGAGTTTTCCATCAATCTTAGAGATAAGTCCTTTGCCAGATATGTAATTATCAGTAAATATGAATTGTGGCTATATGTTGCTGTCATTTTTGTCATGTGCTTTTTCATTGTGTCAATTTCTTTGTTCCATATAATTTTCTATACTGAGCTTGTTTTGTTTCTGAATCATGTTATTACTTCATTCATTGCTATTGTTTTAGTATTTGCTGAATATTTATGCTGGTCCTCTTTTTTATTTTGATGTGAAGGTTTATCATTTTTCTTTGATTTATAGTTTTCTTCCCAAGTGTAGAACAGTCTGTTCTATCTTGGAGTTGTCTTGACTTCCCTACCATCTAATAGGTCTGTAATAACACAGATTTTTTTTTCC
>NW_006922180.1:1471101-1472176 GCF_000298275.1 Orycteropus afer afer
TTTGTCTTTGGTTTTGGTGAATTTGATGATGATGTGTCTTGGTGTTTTTCTTTTGGGGTCTATCTTGTTTGGGGTTTGTTGGACTTCCTGAATGGATATATTCTCATCTTTCATCATATCAGGGAAGTTCTCCAACAAATCTTGGACAATTTTCTCAGTGGTTTTATTTTTTCTCTTCCTGTTCTGGAATTCCAATGACATGTGGGTTATTCCTTTTGATGGTATCCCACATGAACCTTAGGATTTCTTAATTTCATTTTGATCTTTTTTCTGATTGATCCCTTTCCAAAGAAGTGTTCAGGTATTTGTCTTCAATCTCATTAATTCTGTCTTCCATTGATTCAATTCTACTCCTTTGCCTTTTCAATGTTTTATCTATTTCTAACAATTTAGTATTAATCTTCTGGATTTCTATCTGTAGATTTAGAATCATTTCTCATTTTTAATTTATTTTGTCCTTTTCTTCTTGTATTTTCTTCCAAAATTCTTCTAGGGTTTTTTTTCTGTGTTTTCCTTGGTCTGTCTCTCAATCCTTTGAGGATACCTAAATTTTTTATTTTTGAATTCTTTATCAGGGAGTTCCCATGCTGCTTCTTCCTCAGGGATGTGTTGTGGATCTGTATCTTGGTCCCTTGTTTCTCCTGCTTAATCTTGCTTCTTTGTGTGGACTGTGATGCTCTGTTGTCTCTGAGGCATTGTGACATTTTTGTGTTTATGCTTAATTGGTGATTATATGTTGGAGTCACTTGCCCACAATTTTCATTTTCTTTGTTTTGTTTGTATGTTATCTATACAGGCAGGGTACTGTGCTGTGCTCCTCTGTTCACTAGTTGACAGCACTTATGCACTGACCACCTGTCTCCTTTCCTGTTGTCAGCCTCTCGTATGTCCTTGCCACCCCTGGAAAACAGACCTTGTTCTTAGGTCCCTGGAATCTGAATGAGAATGCTATCACTCTAAAATCCAAAATGGTTGCCACATGTAAACATTCAAAATGCCCCTGCCCTTGGTCACTTTAAATATCCAAAATGGCCACTGCTTGTAAACATTCAAAATGGCTGCACCCTCAGTCACT
>NW_006922180.1:1472573-1489137 GCF_000298275.1 Orycteropus afer afer
TTCAGGTTTTTGCACTAGTTTGTGCCTAATCCACTTCTGTATAGTTCCTTTCAAAGCTCAGGGTTCCAGGATTATCTTCTGTATCTCTGTCGATTGGTTTTTCTTTTCTTTGTTGAAGAGGGTCTGTGTTGCTTGTCTGCCTATTCCCCAATCTTGCCAGAAGTCTCCTCCATTTTCACTTCTAAGGAACACTCTGGATGTACTTCCTCTATCACAGATTTGTTTGTTCACTTGGAAATCCATTGCACATTCAATATTCTTCATCAACACTGCAATTCAAATGCATCAGTTCCCCTCCAGTGTTCCTCATTCATTGTCTAGCTTTCAAATACATATGAGGCAATTGAAAACATCATGGAGTGGGTGATGAGCACCTTAGTCTTCAAAGTGACATCTTTGCTCTTCAACCCTTCAAACAGAGGTCTTTTGCAGTAGATTTGCCCAATGTAATACATCATTTGATTTATTGACTATTTCTTCCATGGGTGTTGATGGTGGATCCAATTAAAATGAAATCCTTGACAACTTCAACTTTCTCCATTTACCATGATGCTGCTTATGGGTCCATTTGTGAGGATTTTTGATTCCTTTATGTTGAGGTGTAATACATACTATAGACCATAGTTTATTATTATTATTATTATTATTATTAAACTTTATTTTGCATTGGGTGCAGATTTACAGAGCAAAATTTGTTTTACATTCAACAGTTCATATACATTTGATTTCACACCCCAATACCATAACAAACTCTCCTCCCCACCCTTCCCTGTGGCTTCCCCCTCCCCATGCCCTTCTTAACCACACACTCCTATCTGTCCAGCTTACCCTCTATGTGAATGCTACCCCTCTGGTGCTCCATGGCTAATTGCTCTATGGGGAGCATTTTCCTAGAGTAGGTGGGTGCATCGCACTAGGGTAGGTGTTCTGCATGTAGGTCTTTCTACTGTTGGGCTGAGACCTAGTCCTTGGGAGTGAGTCCAATTCTAGGCCCAATGGGTAACCCAGGGCCATAGTCTTGGGGATTCCACTGGACTCCATCCAACCAGTAATTCTGGTCATTTTAGTGTTTTTTAATTTTGTTCCACATTTTTCCTCACACTCTAACCAGGATCTTGAATGTTGATCCCTTCCCTGGTGTTTGGCATTCATAGCCGGGCATCATCTACTTCTTCTTGTTTCAGGATCCAGCATATCCTTGGACTTTGTGTTTCCAGATGTCTTTGATTTTCTTCACTCTTCTTTGCTTCAGATAAAGGAAAACTAATTGTTGCATCTTAGTTGGCCACTCCAAAGCTTTTAAGATCCCAGTTGCTGCTGACCAAAATAGGTTGTGAAACAAGATTTTTATGTACTATGTTGTGCCAGTTGGGCTTGGTGTCCTTTGAGACTATGGTCCCAGGTGAGCAGGCCCACTGATTCTCTCTCAAGGTGTTTGGTTGCCTCTGAGAGGTTACTCCAATTCTGTCTTCTGTTGCTTCTGTAATGTATGTGACTAATTTTGTAGCACAAATGCATATGTAAGATTATCTTCAGCTAAATCTATCTTTGGTCTAGGGATGTTCCTGTTGGCTGACCCCACCTGATCTTCTCACTTGTCTATGCATTTTTTCTGTAGCCTAGTGTTTGGTGTTAGTGGTAATGCAGTATTGTGCACATACTAGTATTTGCCTCTGTTGTCTATATCCTATGTACACATTTCAGTGTTCTTCTTTTCCCCAATTAGACTGTAGGTTGTAATCTCCATCAGTTTATATGTTAAGTCATTTTCACTTTCAGCAAGCAAGGCTGTGTCATCTGCACATCACAGGTTGTTAATGAGTCTTCTTCCAATCCTAATGCTGCATTCTTCTTCAGAGAATCTAGCTCCTCAGATGATCTGATCAATACATGGATTGAATAAGTATGATGAAAAGATGCAATTCTGATGTACACCTTTCCTGATTTGAAACCACACAGTATCCTCTTGTTCTGTTCAAATGACTGCCTATTGGTCCATGTATAGGTTCTTCATGAGCACAATTAAGTGTTCTAGAATTCCTATTCTTCACAGTGGTATCCATAGTTTGTTATGATCCACACAGTAGCATGCCTTTGCATAGTCAATAAAACACAGGTAAACATTTTTCTGGTATTCTTTGCTTTCAGCTAAGATACATCTGACATCAACAGTGATATCTATTTTTCCACATCCTCTTCTGAATCTAGCATGAATTTCTGGCAGCTTCCTGTCAATGTACTACTGCAACCATTTTGAATTATCTTTGGCAAAATTTTACTTGCATGTGATATTAATGATATGGTTTGGTAATTTCTGAGTTCAGTTGAATCACCTTTCTTTAGAATGGGCACAAATATGGATCTTCCAAATTTCTTGGATTATTAATGGATGTCTTCAGCTGTTTTTTTTTTTTTTTTTTCCTCATTAGTAATTAATTATGGGAACTCCAGAACACCTAATTATACTCATGAGAAACCTGCACATAGACCAGGAGGCTGTCATTGGAAAAGAATAAGGGGATATTGCATGGTTTAAAATAAGGTAGGGAGTGCATCAGGGTTGTATCTTTTCACCACATTTATTCAACCTGTATGCTGAGCAATTAGGAAGGAAGGTTGAGCAGTCTACTTCCTTAGTGATACCTCTGAAACCCAAGGAGGGGTCGCTATGAGTCAGATCTGATTTGATGGCAGTGTGTTGCATTTATGCTGAGCAAATAATCTGAGAAGCTGGACTATATGAAGAAGAACAGGGCATCGGGATTGAAGGAAGACTCATTAACAACTTGACATATGCAAATGACACATCTTTGCTTGCTGAAAGTGAGGATGACTTGAAGCACTTGCTGATGAACATTGAAGACTACAGTCTGCAGTATGGATCACACCTCAATATAAAGAAAACAAAAATCCTCACAACTGGACCAATAAGCAGCATCACAATAAATGGAGAAAAGATTGAAGTTGTCAAAGACTTCATATTACTTGGTTCTACAATCAACACCAATGGAATCAGCAGTCAAGACATCAGACAATCTATTTCATTGGGCAAATGTGCTTCAAAAGACCTCTTTCAAGTGATGAAGAGCAAAGATATCTCCTTGAAGACTAAGGTGTACCTAACCCAACCCATGGTATTTTCAATTGCCTCATATGCATGTGAAAGTTGGACAATGAGTAAGGAAGACCAAAGAAGAGTCGATGCTTTTGAGTTGTGGTGTTGGTGAAGAATACTGAAAAGTACCATGCACTGCTTAAAGAACAAATCTGTCCTGAAAGAAATGCAGCTGGAATGTTCCTGGGAAGCGAGAATGGCCAGACTTTATCTCACCTACTTTGGTCATGTAGTTAAAAGGAACCATTCTCTGGAGAAGGATATCATGCTTGGTAAACTGGAGAGTCAATGCAAAAGGTAAGGCCCCCAGTAAGGTGGATTGACATGGTGGCTGCAATGATGGTCTCAGGTATAGCAGGGATCATGAGGCTTGCACAGGATTGGACAGTGTTTTGTTCTGTTGTACATAAGGTCGCTATGAACTGGAGATGACTTGATGACACCTAACAACAACAACAGTTTTCTTGGCTTGGACAAGTGATTACCTCCAGTGCTGCATCCATTTGTTGAAACATTTCTGTAGGTATTCCATCAATTCCTGGAATCTTATTTTTTGCCAGCACCTTCAGTGCAGCTTGGACTTCTTCCTTCAATAACGTTGGTTCTTGATCACATGTTCCCTCCTGAAATGACTGAATATTGACCAATTTTTTTTTGGTACATCAACTCTATATTCCTTCCATCTTCTTTGATGCCTTCTGCATCATTCAATGTTTTGCCATTAGAATCCTTTAAAATCAAAACTTGAAGCTTGAACTTTTTCCTCCATTCTTGAAGCTTGAGAAATGCTTAGCATGTTCTTCCACTCTGATTTTCCATCTTCAGGTCTCTGCATATTTCATTAAAAACTTTCCTTTGTCCTATCAAGCTGCCCTTTGAAATCTTCTGTTCAGATTTTTACTTCATTTCTTCCATTTGCTTTAGCTGCTTCTTTCAAGGGTAAGTTTCAGAGTATCTGTTGACATCCGTTTTGGTCTTCTCTCCTTTCTTGTCTTTTTAACAACCTCTTGTTTCTTCATGTACATTGCTCTTGATGTCATCCCACAACTACTCTGGTCTTTGGTCACTGGTGTTCAATGCATCAATCTATTCTTCAGATGGTCTCTAAATTTGAGTTGGATATACTCAAGGTCATATTTTGGCTCTCATGAACCTGTTTTAATTTTCCTCAGCTTCAACTTAAACTTGCATATGAGCAATTGATAGTCTATTCCACAGTCAGCTCCTGGCCATGTTATGACTGATGATATTGAGTTTTCCTATCATTTCTTTCCACAGATGTAGTCGATTTGATTGCTGTGTATTTCATTTCGAGAGGTCCATATGTATAGCCTCTGCTTATGTTGTTTAAAAAAGGTATTTGCAATGAATAAGCCATTGATCATGAAAATTCTGCCATATGATTTCTGCCATCATTTCTATTCCCGATGCTGTATTCTGCAACTACCAATACTTCATCATTTCAACTTTGGCATTCCAATCACCAGTAATTACCAATACAGCTTGGTTGTGTACTTGGTTGATTTCAAACTACAGAAGTTGGTAAAAATCTTCAATTTCTTCATCTTTGGTTTTAGTGATTGGTGCATAAATTTGAATAATAGTCATATTAACAAATCTTCCTTGTAGGTGTATTGACAGCATATGGGTATTATCCTATCACTGACAGAATTGTACTTTAGAACAGATCTGGAAATGTTCTATTTGAAGATGAGTGCAATGCCATTCCTCTTTAATTGGTCATTGCCTGCATAATAGACTATATGATTGCTTGATTCAAAATGACCAATACCAGTCCATTTCAACTCACTAATGTCTACAATATTGATCATTATGCATTCCATTTTATTTTTGACAATTTCCAACTCTTCTGGATTCATACACTTAAACTTTAGTGTAATAAAACACATACAAATAATTTGTTTGTTTGTGCTTATATATATATATATAAACACATTGTCCCAACCTGTAATTTTTAATAGGGTTTTAGGGAATGCTTCACTGAAAAAGTATCATTGTGCTAAAGTTCTGTCTGTTCATATCACTGGTGTGGTTTCTGCTTCCTCACTGGACCTTCACCAACAAAGAACTGGTGCCACAGCCATCCTAGGAGACTTCAAATATGGGAATTTGTGATTGGGTTGGCTGTGTCCTTGAGAACACCTTGCATATGGGGGATGGGATAATAATAACCTGTTCTATGCACTAGCAAAGGAGCAATATTGGCTCAATGGTTAAGTACTTGGCTGATAATTGAAAGGTCAGTGGTTTGAACCCACCGTGAGGATCTGGGAGATAAAATACCTGGCAGTCTTCTCCATAAAAATGACAACCCAGGAAACCCCATGGGGTAGTTGTACTGTGTCCTATAGGGTTGCAGTGAGTCAAATTTGACTTGAAGGCACCTAATAACAACAAAAACAACATTCAGTGGCAGGACAATTAATTAAGTTATTGCCTTAGTTAATTGTGATAACGTCCCAATTAAATAGTGCCCAGCAACTTTGGGTTATTAACCTATCAGCTCTCATCATGGTCTGAGAACCAGAGATCTTCCCGTATTTATGTTCTTAGGGGCAGCGACTCTCTGTGTAACAGAATGAACTACTCCCTGGTCCTGCTACATCTTCATAATAGTTGCTGTGTTTGAGCCCTTTGTTGCAGCCACTGAGCAGTCCATCTCGTAAGGGACTTCCTCTTTTTTTCTGACCCACTATTTCAGCAAACATGTATCTTTCTCCAAGAGCTGGTCCTTCCTCATAACATGTCTGAAGTACATGAGATGAGTCTTGCCACCTTGCTTATAAGGAACATTCTGGCTGTACTTCTTCTAAGACAGATTTGTTTCTTCTCCTGTGCCAAAGGGGCAGTGAGGCTACATCTTCTGACCTCCTCTAACCCCACAAGAGGAAGACTGAATTACCGTCAGTAACCCAAGGCCTATCCCTATGAGGCCAGACATGCTGCCTCCTTCCAGTCTTTTCATCAACCCTGACACCAACCGTTCCTCCTGCAGTACCAACCACCTTTCTGCTGGGTTTGATAATTCGCTGCAATGGCCACACAGAACTCACAGATTATTGGATTTAATAAGGAAGCACCAGGCTACCGTTCAAGTTCAAGAACAATGTTCAGTCTCCTCAGCTTACTGTCTCTCAGCCAACAGTTTCAGTCTCTCTCCCAGCAGTGTGTGTCTCTTGGCATCTGTCAGCAATGTGTGTCTCTCTGTCTCTTTCTCAGCAGTGTGTGTCTCTCAGCAGTGCATTTCTCCAGCAGCACATCTTTCTTAGCCAGCAGTCAGAGAAAGTTCTGCCTCTAGAAGGGCTCCTTTTGAGCCAGGCAGAATGGACAAACTAACCAATCATAACATCAGAATTCTAAACACCTGAGAGAGAGCAAACTTCCCAGAACATTGCTTTGTGCCACTCTGAACAGAAATACCCCAGGTGGATAACTTTAACAAACAGGAGGTCCTCAGTTGCTCATGGCAAATTCCACCATGGAGTTTACAAAGACTTATGTCTACAAAACCCATACCAGGTAATTTACTATGCCACATCCTGACATTCCATGGAAGTCAATATACCTCACAAACACCACAATTCAAAGACATCCACTCTTCGCCAGTCTTCCTTATCCATTGTCCAACTTTCACATATATATGAGGCAACTGAAAATACTATGGCTTGGATTAGGTGCTTGTTAGTCCTCAAAGTGACATACATCTTTGATTTTCAATACTTTAAAGAAAGCTTTTGCAGCAGATTTGCCCAATGCAACGTGCCATTTGATTTTATGATTGCTGCTTCCACGGATGTTGACTGTGGATCCAAGTAAAATGAAATATCTGACAACTTCAATCTTTTCTCAATTTACTAGGGTGTTGTTTATTGGTCGAGATGTGAGGATTTTTGTTCTTTATGCTGATGTGTAATCCAAAGGCTGTAGTCTTTGATCTTCATCACAATTCAAGTTCTCTTCACTTTCAGCAAGCAAGGTTGTGTCATCTGCACACACAGGTTGTTAATGAGCTTACCTCCAGTCCTGACATCATGTTCTTCTTCATATGTTCCAATTTCTTGGATTATTTCCTCAGTACTAGCAGTGCTATAATAAGCTCTTATTTCTTAGCCTTAGGGACAAAATTGCTGCTCATCAAATATGACATTTAATTGTGCTCATCATAGAGTTAAAATGAGTTAACTGATATGTTTGACTAGGTTTTCATGTGAAAGTTAGGGCTCTGATTGGGAAGAAATGGGACCCTAAACCTTGAGGTGGAGGTTTCCAATTGGACTGTGATTACACTGATCATCTTGTACCCTCATCATTATGAACCCTGCTTGCCAATGGAAGTAGTTTGCCCTCTTTTTTCATGAAAACTAGCCTTCTTTTGCCTGAAAACACTTGGATGACAGCACCTGGGACATATATCTTGCAAGGGGATATTTATTATTGTCAAACCCACTCTCACCATCTTCTGTTGGAACTAGACCCATAGTTAAGATCAAATATCAGTGTAATCCAGGGAAGCAACTACACACTATGACTCAAGGGGAACTAACTAATACACAAAACAACTGAAAGAATTTAACAATGTCTGTCAACAGATACGTTGGAATATGTGGGAGAGTGGAGTGTAGGGGATAGACTGCAGAGGGTAGAATGAAACATCAGAATACACACTTGATTTAATGCATTCTGGATTTATGTTTTAGCTCATGAATGTGTATGCAGTTCTAATAAGTTACTTTCTTGGTTGATTATCACTGCAGGCATCATGTGGAAAGAAGAATCAAAAGCTTCAGGAAATAGGAAGATTGATATGCCTTTATCTTTTGCAACATGCACACCAATCCTCCACTACACCCAACAGGAATGCAAAGACCTCCCTTCCCTAAGGTGATAGAATGAACAATGATGGAGAATTGACATCCTTGAAGAAAACTGTGGGTGCTGCTCTTTGAGGGCCAGGCAATCATAGGGGGTGCTGCCTCTGAGACCAGATGACAGAGTAGCAGTGTTACTTTACTGTCCAGTTCTATGCATAGACACGAAACCTCACAGTGAAGAATCATTTTCTTTAACACGATGCATCAAGGTTGATTTTCAACAAATAACCAGAAAGCATCCTAAAGTCAAGAAAAACACAGTCTGAAGAGACAAAGCAAGCATTGGAACAAAACTCAGACTTGAAAGATACTGGAGTTCTCAGATAGGGATTTGAAGATAACTATGATGGGTATGTTAAAGGTGATGAGGAAAAACATGCAAGAAATATGGTGCCTGGGCAGCTCACAAGGACAGATGGGTAATGTAAACAAAGAGACATAAACTGGGAATAAAAGGAAATGCTGGAAACAAAAACATTTCCACATAAACAGAGAATTATTGTGATGGCCTCATTGGTAGATTGAATACAATTATAGTTAAAAAAAATAATCAGTGAGCTTTATGGTGAGAAAGAAAGATCCCAAACAGAAATAGAAAGAGAAGATAGAATGGGGAGGGGGAAGAATACATAAGAATTGTTGGGACAGTTACAGATAGTGTAAGATAAGCATAACTGGAATGCTAAGAGGGGCTGAAAGAATGGAAGGAACAGAAAAATATCTGAAGTTAAGTTTGGTTGAGAACTTCACATGGAGCATTCACTAGGACAGACCACGTTCCAGGCTATGAAAAACATCTTAAAATTTTAAAATAATAGAACTCATACGAAGTATGTTCTCAGGCCACAGTGGATTTAAACTAGAAAACAATAACACAGATAGTTGGGAAAATCCCTAAATATTTGGAGATTAAATGATGCGTTTCCAAATAACAAATGGGTCAAAGAAAAGTATCAAGAAAAAATCTAAAAAAATTAACCTAAATGAAAATACTACTTATCAGATTTGTGGGATGCAACAAAAGCAGTATATAGAAGAAAAGTTATACCATCTAATGCATATATACCTGCTTCTCACTTACTGACATTGTTAGGTTATAAAAACCAAGCAGTTACACAAAAATGGAGGATAACAACATGAGATCAAAAAATGGAGGATGACTACATCTTTACAGAATTGCCAAATTATATTACTACATGTCTGTCATATTTCATCACTGCATAACAGCTGAATTACGTCATCACATAACTGCCAAACCACAGAGAGGCATGGCCCAGCCACGTTGACACACAACCTTAACCATCATTAGCCAGCATTACTCTTACCTCAGACCTTAGCATTTATTACTGCAAGACACATGTCTTTAATGTGCACAATAGTCAGATAGCAGATTTTTTAATATTGTTGTAAATGTTCAATGGGGATAAAGAAATAGTCAATAAGTGAGGATTGAGCTTTTGTCATTGAGTTCTGTCAACTCAGTTTTGACTCATAGTGACCCTGTGATAAGCAACACTGCCAGCCCCAAAATCGTTGCCATGTTTGAGCTCATGGTTGCAACCACTTTGTCAATCCATTTTGTTGAGGGTCTTGTCCTTCTCCAGGCCCCAGCCCCTCCTGATAACATATCCACAGTACACCAGACAAAGTCTCAACATCCTTACTTCTAAGGAGTATTCTGGCTGTACTTTTTCAAAGACAGATTTTTTGTTATATTCTTTGGCAACACCATAATTCAGAGACATCAATTCTTTGGTTTTTCTTATTCATTATTCACCTTTCACAGTCATATGAGATGACTAAAAATACCAGGGCTTGGGTCAGGAGCCTCTTAGTCCTCAAAGTGGCATCTTTGCTTTTTAGCACTTTAAAGTGAAGAAGACTTGAAAGTGAAGAAGACTTGAATCACACTTACTGATGAAGATCAAAGTGATAAGTAGATGTATTAAATATGAAGAAAGGTTTAAAATCAATGATGTAAGCTTCCATCATAGACAACTAGAGAAAGAAGAGAAATCCAGGTCTAATCAAGCAATAGAAAATAAACAATAAAAAAATAGAGTATAGATTTATGAAATGGAACTCAGGAATATACATATAAACGAGGGAGGCTATTAGAATGATCCATGTGGTAGTGGCTTGGAGTTGCAGACATCACTGTGAGCCAGGTTTAGCCTGATGCAGACTCAGACGTTAGCACACAGAAACATTTTTAAATACGTGTATATACAAAGGTTCACATGCACACATATATTGATTTGCTCTGTCAGGTGAGAGTGCCTGAAACAATGATGGTCAGTAGCAAGAAGTACACCTAAGGGTCCTTGGAGAAATGGCTGATTATAGCACTGAGTTAGGAAGTGTTGAAAAATAGATGAAAGAAACAAGCAACACAATGAATGAGGATGTCCAAGAGACATGAGTCTACTGAAAGTTCTGAACAGCTGAGGCTAGAGGAGTTGGAGCAATGAGCTAAATAAAGCATCATTAAATTATAATCCAGAGTACGGAATCAACACCCATGTGTCCATAGTGATATAAACACGTTCTTGAATAAAGAAATAGATGGAGGCATAAGGGACAAATGTCCCATTCAGAACTTCAAATAATTTACCTAGACGCCCGACCACTAGGAGGACCATAGCTCCCCATTTCTTAGTATGGGTTGAACATAGTGAATTCCTCCTAAAGTGTACAGTAGGGAAGGAGGGAAATAGTACCTTTACAGTGGAGAAACCTTACAACTGTCACCTCATCCAGGTGACCAGGTCAACATCAACAGTGCTGTGTCATGGAGATACAAACCTTGGATACGATGAGATGAGCATGGCACTTTATTTGCACGATCCCCTTCCCATAACCCATAACTCCGGTCTAATCTTGAGAACACAGCAGACAAATTGCCATAGAGGGGCTTCGTACAATACACGTGCTGAGTGCTCCTCAAAACTGCCAAGGTCACCGAAAACAAGGGAAGTCTGAGCAGCCGTTACAGCTGACAGGAGCTGAAGGAGACTGGACGACCACCAGAATGTGGGATTCTGGATAGGACCCTGGGACAGAAGGGCAGTAAGGACTTCAGTTAGTAGGAACGTATCAATGGTAGCTCATTCATTGCAACAAGTGAGCCACAGGAATGAGTATATTAACAACATGGACAGCAGTGTGTGTGTCTGGGGGAAGATGAGACTCCCTTGCACTGTTGCTCCATTTTTTCTGTAAATATGAAATTGTTCATAGAAATAGAAACTGTTTTAACTAGATAAATTAATTTGAAAAAGGAAGCCAGGCTTCCTTGAGGAAGGACCCCACCACATGGTCACAGTGCTGGCCACACATCTTCCTCTCAGCCTTCACCTGAAAGAGCCGAAGACCCTTTACTACAGTAGTTGTGGATTGGGGATAAAGAAAGGTCCAGATCTTCTGCACATTACTGGACACAGACCCCAAATTGATGATCACTCCTGGACACCAAGAATGCCACTACCATGCACTAGGCAGAGTGGGCACGTGGTGATCAGGGGATCCCAGATAAAGCACCTCCTCAGAGGTCCAAGAGGACACTGTATGAGCAATATGATCGCTGCTCATCATTGGTGAAACCATCATATGGGGAACCGTGGACCAGGTTGGGCTGCTGGTCTCTGAAAGGGTGTTGCGCTGTCCAATCACAGTTCATCTCTGTTCATGGTATGGAGGAGAGAGGGGGAAGATTCCTGAAGTCCTTGAAGTTGAACTCAGGTCTCCTTAAGAGTCTGGAATTGACAGTTTACCCCCAAATAAATGTAAAACTAGGAATGTCTGTGTACCTTGGATTTTCAAAATGTCTACTGCCCATACTTAGAAATGATAACTCACTTTTAAAACCAAGTTATGGAATTAATTAATTTTAGAACTAAAGATCCTTTTTTCATTTTGGATGGCACACTTGTAAAAATGATTATTACTACTAATTATAATATTAATGCAATTATCATAACGAATAGTGAGCAAATTGTGGAATCCTCATACAATGGACAACCCAGCAACAAAAAGGAGCGAATCCTTGATATGAGAAGTAGCAGTGGTGGGGCGCACAGACATTACGCTGAGTAAAAGTATCTGAAAACAGAAAGCACACACTGTTCACAGATGTGTGAGCTGCAGAGATCACTAACCGGATCCGTTGCAGTGTGTATTCATTCCTCTTCTCCCTTCAATAGTTTACGGAGTCAGCCGGGACAGAAACGGATCCAGTGGAGAGAACCGGAACAGTGTTACAGCTGCGAAAACGTGAACAGACAATTCACCAAAGTGGATGTACACACAAGTGGCTGATTAATATGGACTTCCTGTTGGACCCCAGACACCAGAAACACAGATGAAATCAAGAGGTCCTCTCACCCTGCCCTAGTAATAGGACAGTTTTAAAAACACCCGAAAAGTCGAAGGGTACAACATCTGTGTATAAGTATTAGACAGTATGAACCACAGCTCTTAAGTATGGTCAAAATTGAGCAAGTGTTTTTACTTCTGGGATTCTATGATAGAATTTCCCTGGATTTGTGACTAAAGAGTTTTTCACCAAAGTGGCCAGCACAGCATTATTTATATAGTGGAAAAGAGAAGAGATAAGATGCCCAATAATAAGGAAATGCAAAATAAATTCTCGTGTGTCAGTTGATAGGATAGGGTGCATTAACTAGATAACTTTTACTAACCATTTTAATAGCATGTTAAAATTTTATGGCACGATCGTAAATGGAAAAAGCATAAATAAAATTGAAATTGAGTTTTTATTTAACCTCATCTATTTTCTGAAGTAAGTTTGTCAGAAACACATTTTTAATAATTAAATTTAAAGTATGAAATCCATTCATTGAGGGAAAAATATGTTCAGGAACAGTTGTATGAAAATATATGAAAACCTCTACTTGGAATAATCATGTTTAGTTTATTTCTTCACCCATTTTAATATATTCTTTATAAAATATTAGTTACCAAAGCATCATTAAATGAATTACAATCCAACTCCATCATTCATTCAACTCCAGTATTCAATTCTAAAACTATAACTAACTCAGTATTTAAAGATGAGACAATATTTTAAAGTCAGTAGGAGAGCACTTTTTACATTACTAAAATCCATTTTAATGCGAAAGCTCATTAATTATATGAGAATAAGTAATATTTAAGAAAAAACTCTAATTCCAAGAAATTAAATAATAACAATAATAAAATTAAAGGACTCCTAATAATACTAGCAGAATATTAACTATCTTTCATCTCCAGCAATTCTATTTGTACTTATTTTTTCTGAACTTTGTTAAAACTCTAAAGGATCTGAGATTTCCCCTGACTTCAAGCTAGAAAGAAAGCCGGCACGGTTTGCTCGATGCTGGCAGGTGACGTGGCCTTCCTGGGTCAGAGACAGAGGAGATGTGAGCCATCCTCGCACAGGCTCCTCTCCTGACACAGCTGCCCAGGTGGACACTGCTCACACACTGGGTGTGCATCACACCAAGGAATCCCAAGCTTAGGCAATTTCCATTTTCTGTAACTGCTGCAAGCAGAGCTGTTTGACCTTGGCCTTGGCAAGAGACATTCTTTATTACCTTGGACTGGATACTGCCAGCCCTCTGCCCACAGAGTGATGCTGTCTCTGTCCTCCAGGGCTGTGTAGTCTGCAATCATCCCTATGGAAAGGGACCTGAGGAAATGCAGAGATCCAGGGCCACTGTCTCCCAGCAAGCCACACTTTCCTTATCCTAAGAACACTTGACATAAATGTCCTATTAGCTATGCTTTAATGAGCCCTGGCGGTGCTCAGGTTAAGTGCTCAGCTAACCTGGCTGATAATGGAAACGATAGTGGTGTGAACCTACCGAGTTGCTCTGGAAGAGAAAGACTCAAGGGTGAGCTTCTCCCAGGGAGATTACAGCACAGAAATCACTGGGGACCACTGCTACTCTGTCACATGGCGTTGCTATGAAACAAAAATCTACTTAATGGCACAGAACAACAATCAAAAGTGATATTCTGATCAAATAAGGTAATGACAGAGCCTTAAAAATGTCATAGCAATGTTGTTGTTGTTGTTAGGTGCCGTCGAGTTGTTTCTGACTCATAGCGACCCCATGCACAGCAGAACGAAACACTGCCCGATCCCGCACCAGCCCCACAATCCCTGCTATACTTGAGCCCATCATCACAGCCACCGTATCAATCCATCTCGTTGAAGGCCTCCCCCTCTTTCGTCGACCCTCCACCCTACCAAGCATGACATCCTTCTCCAGGGAATGGTCCCTTCTTACAACATGACCAAAATAGGTGAGACGAAGTCTGGCCATTCTTGCTTCCAAGGAGCATTCTGGCTGCACTTCCTCCAGGACAGATCTGTTAGTTCTTTTAGCAGTCCACGGTACTTTCAGCAATACATTCAATAAATTGATATTTTATACTTTGTCTGTTAAAAAAAGGAGCAGTCATCTTATCTCAGCGGTAACCTCTCCCACTCAATGATGTAAGGTAACCAATCACCAGCAACTGTACAAGAGGTCCAGGAGTTGGCTTCATGAAAATCAACTTTGTAGGAGTAACACGCAGTGAAGGACATTAATATCGGGCAGAGGAAATTCTAGAATAAAACGATCTTGTGAAATTTTCTTCCAAGGTGAGCACTCAGCAGGATTACTTTACCGTGCTTTGCAGATTTGTTGTGAACATTCCCCACAATTCGATTTGTTATGCAGCACAAAAGAAATGTGCCTATAACAACACAGTAACATGCACTTTTATACAAATGTAACTCAAAGCTCTGGTGGTGTAGTGCCTAAGGCACTTGACTGCTAACCAGAAGGCTGGCGGTTCAAACCCACCAGCCTCTCCTCGGAAGGAAGGTTGGGCAATCCACTTCTGTAGTGACACTGCCTCGGAAACCCAAGGAGGGATCACTATGAGTCAGATCCGACTCAACGGCAGTGAGTTTGATTTTGGTTTGGAACTCAAAGCAAAGAACACATGGACATTGGACATAACCATGTTCAACAAAATCCGTTGTTCTTGAGTCAATTCCAACTTACAATGACCCTATATGAAAGAGAACAACTGCCCCATTGGGTTTCCAGGGCTGGAAATCATCATGGAAGCAAAGCTCAAACCGAACCCACTGCTGTGGAGTTGATTCTAATTCACAGTGTCCCAAGAGGACAGAGTATAACTGTGCCACGGGTTTTCCAGTGCTGTAACATTTATGGAAACACAGTGCCTCACCTTTCTCCTGTGGAGCGGCTGGTGGGTTTGAACTGCTGACCTTGACCTTTCAGTTAGCAGCTGAGAGCTTCACCAAGATTTAGCATTTCAAGACACATATTCAATATTCCACAGAAATACACTATCCAGCAAGGAGTGGGTTTATGCTCACATTATTTCTTAGGGATGCCTTCCCTAACACATGCACTCAACCCAGGCAGGCAACAATAGAAAATTAAAAAACAAAACAAAACAAAAACCTCCAGATATAAATGGTATTGCTATAGAAAAAAAATAAAATCTAAAAACAATCTATTATTATCCAGAATATGGGGGTGGGGGAGACTTTGATGAACGTAAACTTAGGAATGAGGAAGAGTTTACCCTGCAGTCTTCCAAAGCTGAAAAAAAGTGAGATGCAGAGTAATGGTGCCAACAATGTCTGTTTTAGTTCCTGGGAGAATGACCTGGAGTCGTCTGAGTGCTTGGTCCACTCACTGTTCCCTCTGTCAGCCATGGCTTCCTTTACAAACTCAGCAACACTTATGAGTACAAAAGATGTAAAGAAAAAGTTTCTTATCAGAGTCTGATCACTGAAACAATCAGACTAGAGCCTGGCACAGTCATTAGAAAAGAAATGGGTGAACACTAAACTGGCCAGATGGATGACCCTGTTCTTTTCTTTGAAGAAAGAAATGTTGGTTGTAAATGACATTCTTAAATGAACAAAATAAACATTATTATGTTCTGGCAAAATATGCCTGAGACACTGGGTGTTGTCTTGGTCTAATCAATATATTGAGACACAGATTTATCAATTGACCATAATTTGAAAGAAGCAATGGGTTGCCAAGGGCAGAATGGACGTTATTGAAACTTGCCTTTGGAGCAGAAGAGTTGTTGTTGTTGCTGTTAGGTGCGGCGAAGTCATCTCCGACTCATCGCAACCTTGCATACAACAGAACGAAACACCACCCAGTCCTGTGCCAACCTCATGCTCCCTACTATATGTGAGCCCATCACTGCAGCCACTTATGGCAATCCTTCCTGTCGAGGGCCTTTGCCTTTTTTGCCGACTCTCCACTTTACCAAGCATGACATCCTTCTCCAGAGAATGGCCTTTTCTGACTACATGACCAAAGTAGGTGAGGTGAAGTCTGGCCATTCTCACTTCCAAGGAGCACTCCATCTGCACTTCTTCCAGGACAGATCTGTTAGTTCTTTTAACAGTCCATGGAACTATCAGCTTTCTTCGCCAACACCACAACTCAAAAGAATAAACTCTTCTTTGGTCTTCCTTATTCATTGTCCAGCTCTCACATGCATA
>NW_006922180.1:1491124-1492437 GCF_000298275.1 Orycteropus afer afer
GGAAATGGAATATCTTGTTTATATCAATGTGTTCTGTAAACAGGCCTCTCAGGGTGGAAAAGAGGGATGAAGAAGTCCTTGGTTCTTCTGTTGCCAAATTATTGTCAAAGACTCCAAGCATCACAAAGCACAGAGAACTAACGGGCAGAAGGAAGGTGCAAGGGCCGTGGAATCTCGCGAGGATCTATCTTCTGTTTGACTTCAGAGGTCCAGCAGTTGCTAAGGGGATGTGTGCTAACATATTTATGGTACTTTCTCATTTGCCTAATTTGTTTGAAAGGAGAACTGAGCTTGGCAATTAAGTTACGTGACCATAATTTCTCATAAACTGAGTTAAAGAGTAGATCCATGATTAGGCTCAAATATATTTAGAATGTGGGATAAGATAAAACTAATTAATATATATCCACATATATTATTGGCAAGGGGACGTTTCAAATTAATCCAATTTTAATTGTAATATATCAGGTTAAACAAGTTGCCTCTAAGTTAAGGAAAGAATGAAATGGAATAATTAATAGTCTTGAAAAACTGTAGTAAAGGATTTGAGGTGTAATTCCTAGACATGGAGAACATGATTGATCTTCAAGATTGGGCAACAAATCTTCTTGATAGTTAAGTCGTTTCCAATTCCTTACTATCAATAATACTGAAGGAGGAAATAATCTAGTTGTCAACGGATATAACATTAAAAATACATTTTATGATAAACCACTATATTATTTAGAACATAACTTGAAATGAGTTTAGAGAACAGAGTGCTAATGCTATCCTACAGCTTATGTTGTTTTCATCTCCCCACTTCCTGACACAAAATCTCACATCATCTACATCCATTGAGAAGAAAAGAAGGAATCGTCCTTATGAGTAATAATCATCCAGATATTATGAACTAAGGAAAAAACAAAACAAATCATTCCATCCATCTCAAAAAAATGATGCTTTCAGTATTATTTTTTAGTCCTTATGTTTAATAATGATTTCAATAAATGTCAAAATTGACATGATTTTTATCATTTTTGTGCTCACTTTAACTGAAATGTAATGAAAATCTCAATCCTGAAAAAGTAAGTAATTTACAGAGAGTTTTGGTCAGCTAAACATTGTTTAACATGTGATTTCAAAACATATTTATTTTGTTGCAGTTATATATAGTAGTTGGGTACAATAATTTCAAGCATGAAGCAAGTCACATGTTGAGTATGGGAAATAATACAAAAATCCAGAAGACTACATAAGCTCTTACTGACGATTTTTTAAAATTAGATGATGGCAGATGTAAATTTGCTATGGTATTTTGACTGTTGTTGTTG
>NW_006922180.1:1514083-1515553 GCF_000298275.1 Orycteropus afer afer
GCCAAAGGAAGCAAAATAACTTTTTATATGAGTACAAAAAGAGAAACCAATTAAAGAAAATATTGGTAATTTGGCAACAAAATTTAAGAACTTCTATCCAGAAAAGGATAACTATAAATAGATGAGAATAGAAACCGTAGATTAAAGGAAGATAGACACAATCAACAGGGCAAAATGCTCAGAATGTCTGAGGAGCTCCTGTCAGTCCCTTAGAAAATCCCAACCAGTTGGCAGTGACATAAGCAAGACACAAAGGGCCATTTTAGAGATGAGGACAAACTAATTGCCAATAAATATTTGGTAATTTGCTTAACCTATTTGGAATCAGAAAATTAAAATTAAAATCACAATAATAAATGATTTCAGAATCATCAGTTTGGCAAAAATCGAAAATATCAATTGTTAATAAGGATAAGGGGCACTGGAAGTCACATGCAATGTTGTTGGGAATCTAAATTGATGCAACTACTTTGGAAAACAGTTTGGCATTTCTCATGTCTTACAACTGAGCAATTCAGCCCTAAAGATAAAACACTGCTGTTGAGTCGACTCGACTCTTAGTGACCCCTCCTTGGGTTTCCAAGGTGGTATATCTATGGAAGTAGATTGCCCAATCTTCCTTCTGAGGAGTGGCTGGTGGTTTTGAACCACCCGGCTTCTGATTGGCAGTCAAATGCCTTAGGCACTACCCCACCAGAGCTCCACTTACATATATTCGACAGGAGATATGTACAGGAATATTCCTAATAGGGGGTGAGAACACCCAAACCAACTAAAGTCCCATCAACAGAAAAATCAGTAGGTTCTAGTGCATTCAAGGAACCGAATTGTGGACAGCAGCAATAGAAGGATAAGGTACATAACTGTACCTCAACAAGATGACTCTCATAATATCTAATTTTTGAAGAAAAAGAACAGATATGGTCACTGAAATTTTTCATTTGATTACATGAAATTGAAAACAAGGCAATCTGAGTCATTAAACCCTCTCGTCTTACAACCTGTGTGTTTGCAACAGAGTAGACAGGGATGAAGATAGGACAAGTGCCACAGGGAAAGAGCATGGACAAGGTCTGTTGACTCTACTAGGGGGCAGGCACAAGACTGTTTATATTATCGTTAATCTTTATAACATTCATTTATGTTGGGCATGACATGTTAAAATGCTATCTTATTCAATACATTAGATCAAAGGTGTAAAGGTGGAGAAATATGATTGACATGGAAGAGCTTTTCCAGCTTGGTTTCAACGAGGTACCAAATGAGAGTTTTGTCTTAAGTGAACAAAGCAGAACAGGTCTGAACTCAGAATCCCACAGACAAAGATGAAACAATGATATTCTTGCTAGGACACAGAGACATGCATGGAAATGAACTGGCACTCAAAGGCTGAGGTGCAATGCTTAGCTCCTAATGTAATCATCTTGAAGGGTTTATGTCAGTGCGTTACTCTCTTTCCTAGTAGTTAGG
>NW_006922180.1:1517093-1518449 GCF_000298275.1 Orycteropus afer afer
AATGAACACATCTGTCTTGGAACCAAGTACAACCAGAATGCTCTTTAGAACTGAGGGTGGTAAGACTTTGCCTCATGGAGTTTGAACATGTTATCAGGAGGGACTAATCCCTGAAGAAGAACATCGTGCCTGGTAAAGCAGACGGTCATTGAGAAAGAAGAAGACTCAACAAGATGGACTGACACAGACGCTGCTACCTGGAGCTCAAACAAAGCAGTGGTTGTGGGGGGAATGCAGGAGTGGATAGTGTTTGCTCTGTTCTGGTTGGAGTCGATGCGAGTAAGACCCAAATCGATGGTACCACCACCAACAATAACAAATACCTTGTAAATGCCAATCTCACAGCAGTGGTAGATCTGGAGCCATTTTTCTTGTCTTTCTACTCCTGGATTAAAATAGCAACACATATAGTGTTATTGGACTTCTACTTGAATGAGTGCAACAAAGTTTATGCTCTCTTTTATAAAAATAAAAATGCTTACCCACAAAGTCCACAAAAGTCCTTAACAACAACGCAGGTAGCCATGGATGGTATTTTTGTGGGTGTGAGAGAAAAGGTAGGTGTTCTAACAATTCCTCAATTTTTGAAAGCCCTCTAGAAGGTCATTTCAAACACCTGTAATCCTTTCTAACTGTTGAGCGTGGGTTCTGAGAGAACGCTCTTCTCTTCAAACAACTCCAACATTGATTTTGAAATAAAAGCTTCCCTGTGGGATTCAGAGGTTTTAGAGTGACTCAGTGCAAAGCAATAAACCTGAACTTTTAGGAATTTGTTTTATAACCTTGAGCTGTCTTAGACATACATACCTATAACCGGCTTGATGGACCCTGTTGACATTGAAACACTCAATCAGGTTTATCTTTGTTCTCTGGGATATCAAGGTGACTGGCCCCGAGAAACAAGTTGATTTGATTTAGTTGGCTCCTATTGTGCATTAAACTCACAGGGCAACGCACAAACAAATGCCTCCTAAATATCATGTCCTGGTACCCAGACAATTCCTCCTGGCCTCAGCTCCTTCAACAACTTCAATACATGAAGAAAAACATTTTCTAAATACCTATCAAGACTGGAGCTAGCATTCTTTGTTGAGGAACTTGCCTGCTATACAATAGCTCTAAATGCTTGTTTAAAACTTGATATGGTTTATATTTACGTTATCTGTACATTTTTGTGTCATGCTAAATATAAAAATATTTTTTTAAAAGATCAAAGAAAAGGACAGTAAAGATAAAAGCAAGATTGTCCCCTACCATGGTCATTATTTAATACAGATTTTATAAAGGAAGAAAATATGATAATTGATAATATTATCTAGTTTCATTACAAAAATACTATTATTATTAAAAACATAA
>NW_006922180.1:1519679-1521114 GCF_000298275.1 Orycteropus afer afer
CCTAAGGCACTTGACTGCTAACCAGAAGGCTGGCGGTTCAAACCCACCAGCCACTCCTTGGAAGGAAGATGGGGCAATCTGCTTCCGTAGAGATACCACCTCAGAAACCAGAGGAGGGGTGGCTATGAGTTCAGCCGACTTGACGGCACACAACGACAATGACAATGACAACAGCATAGATTTTGGAAAGAGATCATCAGACTTTTATTCAGAGGCATCTCTGGCTGGGCTTGGACCACCAGCCTTTCAGTCAAGCACTTAACTGCTTGTTCCATCAATTTCAAACTTAAATTAAGTTTAAAACAAACAAATAAACAATAACTTCACAGAAGAAAAAGCAAAAGTTGAAAAGAAAAAAGAATGCAAAAAATTGTGAAATTCCACCTCATGTTGGGAGATTTCAACACCCAACTCTCTGAATTATCCTTAAAAGTATATGGTGAACTGGTGAACATACAAAAAGAGAGTAAAAAATGATGACTCGAACAAGGCACTTGACATGGTTTCATGCACAGATGTGAACTAAACTCAGCATCTTCTCTGGATGAGATGTAGCTCTGAGCAGCTGTTCTCATCAGTTGAACATACTTATGGTGGCTGGCACTGGTTTACAAATATTTCACATATTGTATCTGAGACATATAGAGAGCTCTATATCCAACATGCAAAGTTATATATTTACTCAGTGAACACATGAGATGTTTCAAACCATGATCACATACATCAGTCTACCAAGAAAACTTCAGCACATTTCACACTATCAAATTATTAGCATGGTCAGTCACATGTCCTTAACAAAATGCAATCAAAGCAGAAACTATTTTTTAAAAGGAAATTAAATGCTAATTTTTTAATAATAATAATAATAACACTACAAAATACTTTACAAGATAATAAATAAATAAATATTGAAATTTGAGAATATTCAAGAGTCTGCCATAATTAAAATACTGCATGTCTCAACCTTCAAGAGACAATCAAAGGAATACTTAAAATAATGAAAGTATTAAACATCTGTGTGACAGTAGTAAGTCTGAAAAATAATGACCTAAGCGTTTTCAAGATGCCAGAAACAGCAGTAACATGTTTTTAAAATAAAAATAAAAAGCTAGTTTTAAGGAAATTGATTAATGTTCTTCACAGTAGATGAACTGAAAAGCAAACTAATAGTAACAATAAATAAGAGGGAACAATACCAATGAGATACAATTTCACACACACTAGCAACCAAAAACCAGACTCACTGCCCTCAAGTCAGATTTGACTCATAGCTACCCCTCCTTGGGTTTCCAAGGTGGTATCACTACAGAAGTAGATCACTCAACCTTCCTTCCCAGGAGTGGCTGGTGGGTTTGAATCACCAGTCTTCTGGTTAGCAGTCAGGTGCCTTTGGCACTATGCTACCAGAGCTCCCTCACACACACTAGGATAGCTA
>NW_006922180.1:1521404-1522399 GCF_000298275.1 Orycteropus afer afer
GGCAGAAGAAGAGAGACAGAAAGTCAGTTAGTGGTTCCCAAGGGCTGGGTTGGCAGCTGCGAGGTTGTGATGTGAGTGCTAATGCCAATGGGAAGATGCAGAGTTTCTTTCTCAACTGAGGAAAGTGTCCCGGAAGTAGATAGGGCTGATGGTGGCACGACTTTGTGACTATAATAACGACCATTGAATTGGCCCCTGGAAGTGTGAGTTACATGGTGTATTGAGATCTCAAGGAAGGTGTTATGAAAATAAAAGAGAACATATGGACCCAAAGACAGTCAAAGCGTCAATGAACGATTTAATGCCATTTGAAATGAAATGGAGAAAAAGCCCAAGACAAAATGAATCTTTGCAATACACTAATAAACAAAGGCCTAAGACATTCATAGCTATTCAACAGAAGACACGACAAGTTAGCAAGCACCCCACACATGCAGGCACACGTGAAAAATAAAGCTACCGAGACCTTTTATAGGTAGGTGTTAAAGTGGAAAGGACACATGAGTCCATTCACACGAAGGCTTGTCTTTGTGTTCACAGGTGCTGGCCGATGACTGTGACTCAGGGCGGCCCTGGCGCAGCAGGAGGAGGTGCCGCCCAGTCCCGCGCCGCCCGCACAGCCCTGGCTGTCTGACCCGCCTGCTGCAGCCACTGTGGCGTCCAGCTTACTGAGCCTTCCTCTCTTTTGCTGACCCTCCACTTGACCAAGCGGGATGTCTTTCTCCAAGGACTGGTCCTTCCTGGTAATGTGTCCAAAGAGCACGACGTGAATTCTTTCTGTGCTTGCTCCTTCCAGCATTCTGGCTGGACTTTTCCAGGACAGATTTGTCTGTCCTTCTGAGGGGTACCCAGTATCCTGCACCAACACCATAATTCAAAAGCAGGAATTCTTATTCCATCCTCCGGTCTTGTTTTTCAGTTTTAGCATGCATATGAATTGTTCTTGATAGGAGCTCTGGTAGCATAGTGCCTAAGGCACTTGACTGCTAACCAGA
>NW_006922180.1:1529272-1530658 GCF_000298275.1 Orycteropus afer afer
TCTCTACTCTGGTTTCAGCAGTGCTGGATGTGCCTCGTGCACTAGCTGACCCAAGTTACTGATAAAATCAGATGCTAAAGGTAGATTCTTGGGGTGATCACCGGTATGTTGGTGTGGTCACTGGTATGCTGGTATTGTGTGTCTTCTTCCTTAACCCAGGGAGGTCTCAGATGGCCTTTCTTACCTGTAGGTCAGCACTCCCCCAGGGAAGTCTCTGATGGCTTTTCTCAGCTGCTTGTCAGTGCTCCACAAGATAGATCTTCTGATCTTACTATTTCCCCCCCACCCCCATCCCTTTCTCCCTTCTAATTCTACTTCTCTGGGTTTGGTGCACTCTGACTCAGTGAGCTGTTCAGAGCACCAAAATCCCTAATTAGAACTGCTGTACTTAGTTTTTCAAGCACTAAGATGCTAGAGGGAAATAGCGTGATCACTGATGAGACTCCAGTTTGAATCCTCATTTCTAATTTTTCATTTATTTTGTCATTTTGTTCTTGTATTTTCTTCCCAAATTGTTCTAGGATTTTGTCTGTGCTTTCCTTAATTTTGTTGGTGTTTTTGTTGATCTGTCTCTCTATCCTTTTGCCCTGTTGTTGAGCTGAGTCTGATTCATAGTGACCCCTCCTTGGGTTTCTAAGGTGGTATCTCTATGGATGTAGATTGCCCAATCTTCCCTCCAAAGAGTGGCTGGTGGGTTTGAACTTCCAGGTTTTTGGTTAGCAGTCAAATTCCTTAGGCACTATGCCACCATTGGATGTATCTAAATATAATTACTTTGAATTCCTTATCAGGGAATTCCAATACTGCTTCTTCCTCAGGGATGTTTTCTGCATTTGTATCCTGGTTCCTTGTTTCTACTACTTTATCTTGCTTCTTTGTGCATACTGTGATGGTCTGTTGTCTCCAAAATATTGTGACATTTTTGTATTTATATTGAATTGATGATTTGTCTAAGATTTTTTTCTTTGTTTTGTTTTGATATATCTGAGTAACCAAGGTACTGTACTGCTCTATTTACTAGTTGGCAGCACTTACGCACTCACCGCCTGTCTCCTGGTTGGTGTGATAGAGAATGAGAGTGGGTGCACAGATCTCTGTTAGCTGTTTGTGAAGAGCAGTTCAAGGTGATCCAGGCTCCTATTTGCTGTTGAGTATCATTGGCCAGTTAGTGCAGAAACAAGTGGTGGCCCTCACTCCATAGGTGGGGCTGTACGAGGTGCAGGTAAGTTTGGGTCATATGGGCACAGTTTCTGTCTCCCACTCAATTGGACCAAATAAATAAATAAATAAAACCACCAAAAAAGTAAAAGCAAGAGGTCAGAAAACACACACTGCATAAACACAGAAGAATAATCACTCAAAAGAGAAAGGAAAAAAAAAAAAAAA
>NW_006922180.1:1531368-1532469 GCF_000298275.1 Orycteropus afer afer
CAAAATGGCTGCACCCTCCAGACAGTCAAAAGTCCATAGCTCAGTTTGTCTCCTTTGCTGTTTCCCTTTTTAGTCATCAGCCACCAGTGCAGTTCTCCATGCAGCCCCTGGTGAGTAGAGCCAATTTTTAGGCTAATTCTCAGGTCCTAACACCACTTGGAAACATTCAAACTCTCCATGCCATCTGGATATCTGGCAGTCTGCAGTTCTGTTTGTCTCCTTATTCTCTGTTTTCAGTCAGGTTCTTCTACAAATTGGCATTTAATCCACTTCTATACTCTTCCTGTCAAGGCTCAGGGATCCAGGATTATCTTCTGTATCTGTGTCAATTGGTTTCTGTTTTCTTTGTTGAAGAGGGTCTATGTAGCTTGTCTGTCTATCTCACTGTCTTACCAGAAGTCCTTGTCTTTTCTTTCTTTCCTGTCTGTTTAATGACCTTTTGCTTTTTTTTTTTATCTTCTATATGATGTCCTTGATGTCATCCTACAACTCATCTGGTCTTCAGTCATTGGTGTTCAATGTCAAATCCACTTTTCAGAGGGTCTCTAAAATCAGGTGGGATAATTAAATTCACACTTTTGCCCTCGTGAACTCTACTTTTGTTCAGATTCAAGGTGAATTTGCATATGAGTAATTGATGGTCGTTGCTGCAGTCAGACCCTGTCCTTGTTCTGACTGATGACATGGAATTTCTCCATTGTCTCTTTCCATGGATATAGTTGATTTTGTTCTTATGTATTCCATTTGGTGAGACCATGTGTATAGTTACGATTTATATTGTTGAAATAAGGTTTCTCCAGTGAACAAGTCAAGAGTTTTGCAGATTTCTATCATTGAAACTCTAGTGTCATTTCTATCACTAAGGCTTCTAATACTTCCCACTCCTAAAACCTCTTCTGTTTCCAACTTTTGCACTCCAATCAGACGTAATTGCCAATATATCTTGATTGCATGTTTGATCAATTTCAAAGTGCAAAAATTTATAAATATCTTCAATTTCTTCATCTTTGGCTTTAGCAGTTAGTCTGTAAATTTGAGTAATAAATGCATTAATAGGACTTTCTTTAAGCATATGGGTGTTAGCCTGTCACTGACAGTATT
>NW_006922180.1:1535430-1536213 GCF_000298275.1 Orycteropus afer afer
TCTCACACTCCCAGAACTCAAAACCTACTATACAGTCACTGTAGCCAAACAACAAGGTATTGGTACAATGATAGACAGACAGACCAATGGAACAAAATCAAAACCCCAGAAATAGACGTATCCATCTATGGATAGCTGATTTTTGACAAAGGACCAAAACCTATCAAATGGGGAAGTGACAGCCTCTTTAACAAATCATGCTGGCAAAATTGGATATTCACCTGCAGAAAAATGAAACAAGATCCATACCTCACCCCATACACAAAAGGACACTCAAGTTGGATCAAAGAATTACAGGTAAAACCCAAAACTATAGAGTTCATCAAACATAAAATAGGGGTAAATCTAGGGGCCCTAATTTATGGCATAAATAGATTATCAAGCATAACCCAGAATACACAGGAGGTGGAAGAGAAGTTAGATGACTGGGACCTTAAAAATTAAATTCTTATGCACATAGAAAAAGTCTCCAAAAAGGTAAAAAGAGAACCTACAGATTGGGAGAAAATATTTGTCTATGATATGTCTGACAAAGGACTTATCTCCAAAATTTCTAGAAAACTTCAACAACTCAATGCCAAAAAGAAAAGCAATCCAATTCAAAAATGGGCAAGGGACATGAACAGACACTTCACCAAAGATGATATGCTGGTGGCCAACAGACCCATGAGGAATTGCTCAACAACAATGAGATGTCTTCTCACCCCAGCAATAATACCAAAGTTCAACAAGACAGAAAATAGCAAATGTTGACAAGGTTGTGGAGAGATTGGAACTCTCATA
>NW_006922180.1:1537908-1540764 GCF_000298275.1 Orycteropus afer afer
CCCATAATATTAATGTATCTGGACCAAGATGGGATCCTCTCAGTAATGCATGGATGGTTTAATGTTGTCAGCACTGATCAGTGACGTTCACTCAGCTAACAGACCTAAGGAGAGAAGCAATATATCTGTTTCCATAACTGCAGAAGATTATTTGATAAAATAAAAAACACTTGCTTGATTTTGAAACCTTTTGAAAAAAGAGACATAAAAACGATCATGTAGAATATCTAAAAAGAAACAGACATTCAACTTACTGATGAAGATCAATATTTTCTTAGGAAAAATACCGATACCCTCTGTTAACACTGTAATTTAATTTGACATGTTTTTTGCCCTAGCCTGAGAAGTAAAGAAAGAGAGAAAAAACAATTATAAGGATTGGACACTGAGAATAGAACTCTCATTAAATCAGAGAATATTTTTCTTCAAAAATGCATAAAAAAAACCCTCAAGATATTTTGCATAAATCGCAGAGCCACGATATAGCATAGGGAAAAAGTAAATTTTAAAACATAAATAAAATGTTACCTTATTATGAAGTTAACAACATTTAAAATTATAAATCATTTTTAGATACACAAACCAGTGACAAATGTATAAAAATCCTTCACATGTTGCTTTGCCATGCCTATAGTTTATTTTAAATTTCTATAAAAGCATGATGACTAAATAGCCAACTGCATTTGTTAACAATTACTTCATGGAGGAGGATTTCCAAGGGGGCTGATCTCATGATCTCTCCCTGTCCTCTCAGTTCCCATGGATAGTAAGGTTTCTGGCTGTCCCGTCCTATGACTGCTCACCATTTATGGCCTCTAATAGACTGTCCCATCTGTGATGGCTCCTCACACCTGTACTTCTTATTGGAGGTCTTCACGTATCTAAAATTCATCTTTTGCTTGGTCATCCATCATACTTTCTTTTTGCACTGTTGCACTCTTTGTTTCACTCATTCATATTCCAAATAATTAAAGGGCCCCCCCCATATCCTTACAATGGATATTTGATAATGAGGCATCTGCTGACCTCAAGAATCTTACAATTTATCAAAAGAGGATAAAAATTTAAGAGGCTAAGTACAACAATTGGTGTCTACTTGTCTGGAGTAAAAGAAAAAGAAGGAAACAAAAAGCTTCCAGCAGAAGCTAGTCTAGGGACTAACAGTCTACATGAAGCATGGCCTCATTTACCCTGAGAGCAGACTAACTCATTGTTGTTGTAGTTATGTGCCATCGAGTGGGACCCGACTCATAGCGACCCCTCCTTGGGTTTCTGAGGCAGTATCACTACGGAAGTAGATAGCCTCATCTTCCTCCCGAGAAATGGCTGGTGGGTTTGAACCGTCAGCCTTCTGGTTAGCAGTCAAGTGCCTTAGGCACTATGCTACCAGAGCTCCATGGTCCCCAGCTATTACTGCTCACCATTCTGATCAGGGCTATACTGGTTGGACCCTGATAGAATGGGAGAAAAATGTGGAACAGAACCCCAAATTCCTACAACAAACAAACAAGAAACAGACTTATGGGCTGCTTGAGACTGGAGGACTCCCTGGGACTGTTGCCCTGAGATACTCTTTCACTCTGTTGTAACCCACGACACATGTACCACTCACATTTCCCACCTCTGCGGTTTCTTGGGAGTCTTTTTCCATGCTGGTGTCATGATGGGTACTTGTGTAACTGCGTAAAGCAGAGGGAAGTTTGTTGACAACATATCCCTGTGTTGAGAGATTAATGCATGAGCTGGTGCATCCTGTAGGAGTGAAATTTTGCCTCTTAGGGCTTCTCTACAGTGACATAAGGTTGGTAAGCACATTTACTATTTCCTGTGAATTGGGAAGATGCGATGTTCTGGATTAGGTAATATTCAAGCAGATATTTTTTTCCATGCCTTATACCATCTATCTTATCAGGGTCCATTGGGACATGTATCCCACATAATATTTATCAAAATCCACCACACTTAGCAAAAATTTAAAAACACTCAATGATTCAGCATGAATTACATTAGTGAAAAAAACATTATATCTACAAAATTCTTACAAACAAAAAATAATTTGAACTGAAGCTAGTCCCTCAGATCACCTTTTAGCTAAATAACAGACTGGTTCAAAAAATAAAGAATATCACCAATGAGTACTGTGCTCCTTTTAAAAAAGTTCTGGTGCCATAGTGTTTAAGACATTTGGCTGCTAATGTTTACTCCAGGAACTTTTGCCTTACTCTTTAGGCCAGTAGGTCAGTAGGTCCAAACCCACCAGATAGGGCAATCTACTTCCATAAAAGATTTATAGACTTGGAAACCCAATAGGGGTTACTGTGAGTTGGAATCCACTTGACAGCAGTAGGTTTGGCTTTTTTGGTCTGTAAGACCAACTGGTTAACAATGACTTTAAAACAAAGATCAAAATGTAAGGAGGCAGGGAAACTAGATTAGTGAGAATGGAACAACCTGAATGGAGCTATTGAGAATGCTCATGATTTGTGCAGACTGTAAGCAATGCATGTCACTGAACGATGTGTGGAGAAATTGTGGAATGAGAATGTAAACTGCTGTTTAACTAAAACACAATAAAATATTAAGGAAAAAATTACAGAAATTTTTTGATAAATGTTTCGATAGTTAACTTTACATGGCAAGCAGGCTAGGCTATGGTGCCCAGTTGATTGGTCAAACAATAGTACTGACGTTGCTATGAAGTATTTTTGTGTGATTAATATGGAAAACAAGAGCCTTGGTGGCACAGTGGTTAAGCACTCAGCTGCTACCCAACGGTGATAGTCTGGACCCACCAGCCGCCCCACAGGGTGAAGATGTGGCGGTCTGCTTCCTCAAAGGTTACAGTCTTGGAAACCC
>NW_006922180.1:1541399-1543883 GCF_000298275.1 Orycteropus afer afer
TGGGGAAACATTTGCACAGAAGGATGAGAAACACAGTCTTTGAGGTCAGAGTTTTCTTATAAATATATTTTAAAAGAATCCCCAAAAGAATGAGAGGAAATTCTCCAGGAAAGGGTCCGAGCCTATACCAGACAGATGGTACAAAAACTTGGCAAGATAATCAGTTCCTTTTTCCTTACTTCTTTGTATTTGCTGCCTTTTTCTTCATCCACAAGCAGTCTTTTTATTGAGGAGGATTAATTTCTTAGAGTCGGCATGCAAAGAGCAAGTAGGAATCAGTCATTTCATTTTCAGCTGAAGTTCTAAAATAGTTTAGTGATGCTCAATTTAAAAGCAGCTGTCTTGAAAACTAGATTTTCTGATTATAAGATCCAGACACTTAAGAGATAAAATGGATCCTTTATTTTAAAAGCCTAACTGAAATGGCAAAAATCAATACTCAGAAGATTGAAATTTTTTTTCCTCTGTAAGTGGTGACCTAGTAGAAGACTCAGACCTGTCAAATTATCCAGAAGATGCCTGTGGTCTGGACAGGAGAAAGCAAGATGTGCAGCCCTTACAAATGGACATGATAGCAACCACTATGGACAAGACACCAGTAATGGGTGTCCGCTCCCAGTGGACATAGAACTCTACACAAGCAGAGATGGTGATGGACCATAGACAGGGGAGATCAAGCTACTCTAGGAGGGAGCAATCTGTCCTCGACAGCAACTCAAGACTCCACCACCCCTTCCAGTGACAGAGTATGGTTCTGCCTCCTGTAGTTCAGAGGGAGTGGTAAGAGGAATGGTTACTTAAGAGGAGACAACATCCCTTATAATAAGTTCAAACTTTAAATTGACTAAGCTTAAATACAACACTGATTGAGAAATTACCCCAAAGAGTCTGTTTTAATTTGAAAGGCAGAGCGTTTTCTTAAAGGGCCCAGATTATATATTTTCCTTTATTGACTGAAAATGAGAGTTCATGAGCAAGATGATTGCAATTACAGAAGAAAAATAAAGAATCAAGAAAATTGCAGTTGCACCCATCAGAATAGCAGCATATAAATTTAAAACGCGTAACTCATGTAAAATGTAGGAAGGAAATGACATATTTTGGGAACTGGCTATTTCAGCTGCAGTGAATATGGAATTTTGGTTCATGAATAAGAAGCACTAAAAGAGCCTAATCAGAGAAAATTAGAGCTCAAAGACATATACGCCATGTTAGAATGTATGGATTCCATTCTGATCATTTGAAATAATGGAATAATGACATTATTAAGGCCAATTTTAATTGAGGAGATATAATTTACATACAGTGATACACATACATTTAGTGTAGTTTCATGAATTTTTACAAGTGGAAGCAGCCACATCCAGCACCACGTCCAAGCTGTAGAAGAGTGTCATCGCCGAGAACTCCCCTGTGCCTCGTTTAAGACAGCCATTCCCCATTTTAGCTCCTGGTACCCATTGATCTGTTTTTATCCTATAATTTTGCCTTTTCTACAATAATATGTAATGATAGGTCCATACAGTATGTGCCTTGTTTTATCTGTTTTCACTCATCACGACACAGTTGCAATTAAACAATGTTGTGGTATGTATCTGTGGTCTGTTGCTGCCCATGGCTGAGTAGTATTCTAGTGTATTGATAACCAGATTGTTTAACCATTCACCAGTTGAAAAGCATTTGTTTCATCCCCAGTTTTTGATACAATGAATAAATCAACTATAAACCTTTGTGAGAACGTAGGTTTTCATATCTCCTGGTTAAGTATCTAAGATTGAGATTGTTGCATCCTATGCCAAGTATATGTTTATCTTCATTTGTTGTTGTTAGGTGCCATCCAGTTGGCTCCTACTCATAGCAATCCTATGTACAACAGGATGAAACACTGCCCGGTCCTGTGCCAGCCTCACAGTCCTTGCTGTACCGGAGCCCATCACTGTAGCCACGGTGTCAATCCATCTTGTTGAGGGCCTTCCACTCTTTCACTGACCCTCCACTTTACCAAGCATCAAATCCTTCTCCAGAGAATCGTCCCTCCTGAAAACATGACCGAACTAGGTGAGATGAAGTCTGGCCATTCTCATTTCCAAGGAGCATTCGGGCTGCACTTCTTCCAGGACAGATTTGTTCATTCTTCTGGTAGTCCATGGTACTTACAGTATTCTCCTACACCACAATTCAAATGCATCAACCCTTCTTCAGTCTGACTTACTCATCATTCAGCTTTCACATGCATATGAGGAGATTGAAAACACCATTGCTTGGGTTAGTCAAACCTTAGTCTTCATAGAGACATCTTTGCTCTTCAGCACCTTAAAGAGGTCTTTGCAGTAGATTTGTCAAGTGTAATATGCCATCTGATTTCTTGAATGCTGCTTCCATTGGTGTTGATTGTGGAACCAAGCAATATGAAATCTTTGACAACTTCAATCTTTTCTCCATTTTTCTTGATGCTGCTTATTGGTCCATTTGTGAGGATTTTCA
>NW_006922180.1:1553568-1554964 GCF_000298275.1 Orycteropus afer afer
TGAGAGCTGAAACTTAAGAAATTTTAAAACAGCTCTGAAGCCATAAAACATCCCCAGAAAAACACTAAAATCTTTATTTTAGCTCAAGAAAAATGAGGAACTTAGAGAATTTTTCTTAACTGCTAATAACCCAAATAATTCCCTTAACATATTTATTCAAAATTTAAAAAGCAAAATCTAAAAAATATTCCAACATCAAAATAGCCAAGTATATTAAATGGACTTTTTTATATTAAATGTACTTTTGCATATTAAATGCATATTTTTAAAGTATATTAAATAGATCATGTTGTTGTTGTTCAGTGCTGTTGAGTCAACTATGACTCACAGCAACCGTATGTACAACAGAACAAAACACTGCCCGGTCATGTGCCATCCACACAAACCTTGGTTACTTCAGTCCATCATTGCAACCACTGTCTCAATCCATTTCGTTGAGGTCTTCCTGTTTTTCACTGACCCTCCATTTTACCAAGCATAATATCCTTCTCCAGGGAATGGTTCCTCCTGACAACATGACCGAAGTAGTGAGAGAAAATCTGGCTATTCTCACTTCTAAGGAGCATTCCAGCTAGTCTTTCTTCGGGACAGATTTGTTAGTTCTTCTGGCAGTCCATGGTACTTTGAGTATTCTTCACCAACATGGCAATTCAAAAGCAACAACTCTTCCTCGATCTTACTGATTCATTGTCCAGCTTTCACAAGCATATGAGGTGATTTAAAGTACCATGGCTTGGGTCAGGCACACCTTAGTCTTCAAAGTGACATCTTTTCTCTTCAGCACCTTAAAGAGGTCTTTTGCAGCAGATTTGCCCAGTGCAATATGACATCTGATTTCTTCTCTGCTGTTTCCATGGGCCTTGATTGTGAATCTAAGTAATATGAAGTCTTTGACAACTTCAGTGTTTTCTCCGTTTATTGTGATTCTGCTTATTGGTCAGATTATGAGGACTTTTGCTTTCTTTATGTTGAAGTGTAATCCATACTTCAGACTGTAGTATTTAATCTTCATCAATAAATGCATCTTCACTTTCAGCAAGCACAGTTGTGTCATCTGCATATCACAGGTTGTTGACGAGTTTTCCTCCAATCCTGATGCCATGTTCTTCTTCATATAGTCCAGCTTCTCAGATTATTTGCTCACCATACAGATTGAATAAATATGGTGAAAGGATACAACCTTGATACACTCCCTTCTTGATTTTGAACCAGGCAGTATCCCCTTGTTCAGTTTGAATGACAGCCTCCTTGTCTATGTATAGGTTCCTCATGACCGCAATGAAGTGTTATGGAATTCCCATTCTTCACAATGTTACCCATAATTTGTTATGACCCACACAGTCAAATGCCTTTGCATAGCCAACAAAACACAAGTAAACATCTTTCTGGTATTCTT
>NW_006922180.1:1555784-1557138 GCF_000298275.1 Orycteropus afer afer
ATATAATGTTCTTCATGTCAACCCACAATTTGTCTGGTTTCCAGTGGTTGGTCTTCAATGCATCAAATCGATTCTTCAGATGATCTCTAAATTCAGGTAGCTTATAAGCAAAGTCATATTTTGGCTCTTGTGGACTTGTTTTAATTTTCTTCAGCTTCAACTTGAACTTGAATGTGAGCAATTAATGGTCTTTCCCACAGTTGGCTCCTGGTCTTATTTTGGCTGAAGATATTGAGTTTCTCCATTGCCTCTTTCCAAAGGTATAATTGATCTGATTCCTGTGTATTCCACCTGCCAAGGCCCGTGTGTATAGCTGCTATTTATGTTGTCAAAATAAAAGGTATTTGAAATGAATAAGTCACTGCTCTTGCAAAAATTCTATTATGTGATCTCTGGTGGTGCTTCTTCTTTGTTTCCAGCTTTCCCATTCCAATCATCAGTAATAATACATCTTGATTGCGTATTTGATTAATTTCAGACTAGAAGTTGGTAGAAATCTTCTGTTTCCTTGTCTTTGGCTTTAGTGCTTGGTGAATAAATTTAAATAATAGTATTATTAACTGGTCTTCTTTGTAGTCATATGGATATTATCCTATCATGACAACTTTGGACTTCAAGATAGATCTTGAAACATTCTTTGTGACAATGAATGTGATGTCATTCCTTTCAATTTGTCATTCCCAGCATAGTATATCATATGACTGTCTGATTCAAAATGGCCAATACCAGTCTACTTCAGTTCACTAATACCTAGGATATCGATCTTTATGTGTTCCATTTCTTTTTTTAAAACAACTTTCAATTTTCCTAGATTCATACATTGTATGTTCCATGTTCCAATTATTAATTGCAGCTGTTTCTTCCCATTTTGTCATGCCCCATCAGCAAATGGAGGTACCAAAACATTTACTCCATTCACATCATTTAGGTTGACTCTGCTTTGAGGAGGCAGCTCTCCTCCAGTAGTATTTTAAGTGCCTTCCTACCTGAGGGACTCATTTTCTGGTACTATACCAGACAAGGTTTCAGGGATTTTCATGAAGTTTTCCAGTAGTATATTGGACAGTGTTTCACTGCTTTTCAGAAGGTTTTCACTGGCCAATTCCCAGAGAATTGACTACTTCCTTCTTTGGAGTCTGTCTTAGTCTGGCAGCTCTGCTGAAACCTGTCCACTCTGGGTGACCTTGCTGGTATTTGAAATATCAGTGGCATAGCCTTCAGCCTCATAGCAATACACAGCCACCACAGTAAGACAGAATGACAAGGAGGCGGGGCAAGATGGCGGACTAGGCAGAAGGATTGCACAGACCCTCTTCAACAAAGAAAAGGGAAACCAATTAACACAGACACAGAA
>NW_006922180.1:1564573-1569139 GCF_000298275.1 Orycteropus afer afer
TTTGGTCAATGACATGAGACAAAGTATATGTGAACTGCTGTATGAAAAGTGAATTTACTCTGTAAATCTTCACCCAAATCCTAATTAAAAAAAAAAAAAAAAAAAGACAGAATGACAAATGCATGGTGGGTTAGGATCATAAACATCCTTAATAAATGATACACATTTAAAAATATGTGAAAATCTTTGATTCAATGGATAACTTTGTATTCTATATAGAAAACATTAAATGATTCAGTAAGCATCAAAAGAAGATAGAAGGAATACAACAGACACTGTACCAAAAAAAATGGGTCACTGTTCAGCCATTTCAGGAGGTGGCATGTGATCAAGAACTGATGTTATTGAAGGAAGAAGGTCAAGCTAGACTGAAGGCACTGGTGAAAAACATAGCTCCAGGAATTGAAGTAATACCAGTTGAGGTGTCTCAACAAACAGGCACAGTCCTGGGAGACACTCATTTATTTATGCCAAGAAATTTGGAAGACAGCTATATGGTCAACCAACTGGAAGAGATCCATGTTTAGGCACATTCCAAAGATGATCCAACAGAATGTGGAAATTATCTAACAATATCATTAATATCACATACAAGTATAATTTTTCTGAAGATAATTCGAAATAGTTGCAGCAAATATTGACAGGAGATGCCAGAAACTGAATCTAATTCAGACTAGGATGTGGAACAAGGGATATCACAGTTGGTGTTAGATGGATCTTGAGTGAAAGCAGAGAACGCCAGAAAGTTTTGTTTTATTGGTTATGCAAAGGCATTGGCTGTGTGGATCATAACAAATTATGGACAGCATTTTGAAGAATGAGAATTCTAGAACACTTAATTGTGCCCATGAGGAAGCTGTACATAGAACAAGAAGCACTAATTCAAACAGAACAAAGGGATCCTGGATGGTTTGGAATCAGGAAACGTGTGCATCAGGATTGTATCCTTTCACTATATAGTTATTTAATCATCATGATTAGCAAACAATCTGAGGAGCTAGACTATAAGAAGAAGAATACAGCACCAGGACTGACGGGAGACTCATTAACATCCTGTGATAAACATGTGACACAACATTGCTTGTTGAAAATAAAGAGGACTTGAATGGCTTACTGATCAAGGTCAAAGACTGTAGCCTTCAATATGGACTAGACCTCAACCTAAAGAAAACAAAAATCCTCAAAACTGGACCAGTAAACACCATCATGATAAATGGAGAAAAGATTGAAGTTGTTAAGGATTTCATTTTATTTAGATCCACAATCAGTGCCCATGTGAGCTGCAGTCAAGAAATCAAACAACTTACAGCCTTAGACAAATCTGGTGCAAAAGACCTCTTTGAAGTGTTAGAAAGCAAAGAAGTCACTTTGAAGTCTAAGGTGTGCCTGACCCAAGCTATAGTATTTCCAGTTGCGCCATATGCATATAAAAGCTGAACAATGAATAAGGAAGACCAAAGAGGAATTGATGCCTTTGAATTATGGTGTTGGTGAAGAATATTGCATATACCATGGACTGTCAGAAGAATGAACAAATCTGTCTTGGTTAAAGCTAACTGCCACAACTTTTTTCCACAGAGTGGCTGCTTGGTTCAGACTGCCTACCTTTTGGATGCAAAACCAGTGTCTACTCCCATTACATTCCATAAAGTCTAGCATCTGTAGCCTAATCTATTCCCGGGGATGTTATAGAAATATTTAAGATTAAAGTTATTTTTTTAAGAAGCCCTCATAAATATTCAGTTGTATTATTACTATTATTACTATTTTAGCTCAATGAGTTTGATAAATGTTTCCTGTTAAAACTGTAATATTGTGTTTATTCAGTTTTCTAGTCAAAATAAATGTTCTCAAACCTACAGATTCAGTGAAACTTAGAAGAATCAAGCAAAATTCTGCCTGCTTCATACAGTATAAGCAAAAATGTGAGGTCATGAAAACTGTAGCTGATTCTGGAGTGATCTGTGGTGACAATATAAATGCCTGTGCAAAAGATGCTGAGAAGAAGTGCCATTTGATTCTCATTAACCAGCTGGATCCTCTCAGGCAAGGATAACCTAACTGCCGCAATTGAATTGATCCTGACTTGCAGTGCCCTTAGGGGACAGAGTGCAACTACCCCAGAGGGGGTCCAAAGCTGGCAATCTTTACAGAAACAACTGCCACATCTTTCTCCCATGGAGCTACTGGTGGGTTCGAACCATCAACTCTTTGGTTAGTAGCCGAGCCCTTTAACCACTGCAACACCAGGGCTCCTCAGATAAGGATAACAGAATAAATAATTTTTTTCCCATATTTCTTCTAGTCAAACTGAACATGAGAAGGAAACTGTCATGAAAACAAGAGACTAATGCTACAACTATCTAATTCTCAACTGCATACATCATTTCAGAGGAGGAAGACCTCAGCCAGGGTGTGCTGACAAGGCGTCCAAACCGTAAGTAGAATTATCTTAACCATTGTATAGACTGCTGTCTCGTCATCCACTCTGGTACTCTTGAGGGCACCTGCAGTGTACTGATAAATCCCCTAATTCATGACAACATGAGAGCTTTTATCTTCACTATTCGAGAATGCACTGTTAACAGCGTGAGTGCCAGACTTAGCTGTTTTGTTGTGTGTTGCGTTACCAGAACTCAGCACCATGTCTGGGGCCTAGAAGATCCTGAAGAAACATGTCATGAATGAGTGAGTGAGTTTTATTTTTGGTAAGTAAACTTAAATTCCCTAGTTTCTTTCATAATACATCATGAGAATGCCATTCCTTAGTTTGTTAGGGTAAAGTTTCTATTCTTTGATTGAGTTTGTATATATATATATAAATATATATATATATGCAAATTGGGAGCTCTGGTAGCATAGTGGCTAAGGCACTTGGCTGCTAACCAGAAGGCTGGCGGTTCAAACCCACCAGCCACTCCTCGGAAGGAAGGTGGGGCAATCCACTTCCGTAGTGATACTGCCTCGGAAACCCAAGGAGGGGTCGCTATGAGTCGGGTCCGACTTGACGGCACATAACAACAACAACAACAACATATGATTTGTATAAATAATATAGAACTTTCACTTATCAGTGAAAATAAATATCTATAACTACATGGCACAGAAGAATACAAATCTGAAGTAAGTCCACATATGTGATTATTCCTGGAAGTACTGTCTTTTCTTAAAATTTTTGTTAAGCCTGCTTCAAAGTTTCATAAGATTATGATGGTGTCTTATGAACTTCACAAAGGAAAATAAGGATCAATTGAAGCTAAATATTAGATTCAAGTAGTCTCTGTATGATTATATTAAAAAAAGTTTATTGTTGTTCTTGTTAGGCGCCGTTCAGTTGGCTCTCACTCATAGTGACCTTATGTGCAACAGAACGAAACACTGCCCGGTCCTGTGCCAGCCCCACAATCCTTGCTGTACCTGAGCCCATCGCTGCAGCCACTGTGTCAATACATCTCGCTGAGGGCCTTCCCCTCTTTCACTCACCCTCCACTTTACCAAGCATGACATCCTTCTCCAGGGAATGGTCCCCTCTGACAACATGACCAAAGCAAGGGAGATGAAGTGTGGCCATTCTAGCTTCAAAGGAGCATTCTGGCTGCACTTCTTCCAGGACAGATTTGTTCATTCTTTTGGCAGTCCATGGTGCTTTCAGTATTCTTCACCAACACCACAACTCAAAAGCATCAACTCTTCTTGGTTCTTCCTTGTTCATTGTCCAGCTCTCACATGCATATGAGGAGATTCAAAATGCCATGGCTTGGGTTAGGTGCACCTTAGTCTTCAAAGAGATGTCTTTACTCTTTAGCACCCTAAAGAGATCTTTTGCAGCAGATTTCCCCAGTGCAATACTTCTTCAGATGTCTGACTGCTGCTTCCATTAGGTTGATTGTGGAACCAAGTAATACGAAATTTTTAACAACTTGAATCTTTTCTCCATTTATTGTGATGCTGCTTATTGGTCCATTTGTGAGAATTTTCATTTTCTTTGTGTTGAGATGTAATCCATAGCGCAGACTGAAGTCTTTAATCTTCATCAGTGAGTGTTTCAAGTCATCTTCACTTTCTGCAAGTAACATTGTGTCATCTGCATATTGCAGGTTGTTAATGAGTCTTCCTTCAATCCTGATGCCACATTCTTCTTCATATTGTCCTGCTTCTTCAATTATTTGTTCAGCATACAGATTGAGTAAGTATTATAAAGGGATACAACCCTGACACAATCCCTTCCTAATTTTTAAACCATGTGGTATCCTCTTGTTCTGTTTGAACCACAGCCTCCTGGTCTATGTACAGGTTCCTCATGAGTACAATGAAATGTTCTGGAATTCCCAATGCTCTCAATGTTATGCATAATTTGTTAAAATCCACACAATTGAATGCTTTTGCATAGTCAATAAAGCACAAGTAAATATCTTTCTGGTATTCTTTGCTTTCAGCCAATATCCATCTGTTATCAGCAATGATATCCCTCATTCCACATCCTCTTCTGAATCCAGCTTGCATTTCTGGAAATTCTCTGTCAATACATTGCTGCAACCATTTTTGAATTATCTTCAGTAAGATTTT
>NW_006922180.1:1571689-1572767 GCF_000298275.1 Orycteropus afer afer
TAGTCCAGTTTCTTGGATCATTTGTTCATTACACAGATTGAATAATTAAGGTGAAAGGATACACCCTGGTGCACACCTTTTCTGGTTTAAAACCACACAGAATTCATATACAGTTTCCACTTGAGCACTATTAATTGTTCTAGAATTTCCATTCTTTGCAATTTTTCCATAATTTGCTAAGATCCAACAATTTACTTAATGCATTGAAAATAATATGGATAGATAGATAGACGGGTGGATAGATGGATAGATATGGGATAAAACAAGAATGAGTAAAGTGATAATATGAGAATCTCTAAGTGGTGAGTAAACTGATACTCATTTTTAAATTCTTTCAAATTTGCTACATGTTTAAAATGCCTTAAAATAAAATACTGGAAAGAATATATTCTTGTTATAAAACTGATTTTTTTTTCCTTTCCCCTGAAGCCATCAAACTTCATATTAATAGGCTGATAAAATTCAAAGGACCACTAGAGATAGGAGAAATATAATTTGAAGAAAGTTACTTTCAATTTTCTATACCTCAATTAAATTTGATGTTTTATATTTGCTTAGAAAATAATTCATTTCATTGAGACTTTAAAGTTCATTAGCACAGAGTTGGGAAAAAAAAAGTTATATCTTACTGATCTTAATTCTCCTTCCATCTAGGCGATTGTATTTTACCATTCTATTTCTTAAGGTGCCTAACTCCTGGGTATACTTCTCATTAATTCTGAGCTCTTCTCTCCATAGTTTCTGAAGTAATTTTGTTAATTCATGTTTTCTATTCTCCTTAAGTTTATTTTTGCTTATGTGTTTTCTTCCCCAAGAAACGACCAGAGTTGACTAACATTATTTATTTTATATTTTTCTTGTTACAAAGTGGAAATATTTTAGGCTACAAATTGAACTGTGTTCATCTTCACTCTCATCTCCCAGGTGGAGGACTGTATGATTACCATCATCTCCTTCCATGTGGACTTTCTACACAAGAACAGCCCCTATTCATGTTTCCCCTTGTTCCTACCAGTGGGCAAGAAGTTGCCTTTCCTAATGATTGCTATTCACAGCACTGGACTGATAATGCTCCACT
>NW_006922181.1:0-10580 GCF_000298275.1 Orycteropus afer afer
ATAGCCCAGCTTCTCATATTATTTGCTCAGCATACAGATTGAATAAGTTTGGTGAAAGGATATGACCCTGATGCACTCCCTTCCTGATATTAAACCATGCAATATCCCCTTGTTCTCTTAGAACAAAAGCATCCTGGTCTATGTACAGGTTCCTCATGAGTACAATTAAGTGTTCTGGAATTCCCATTCTTCTCAATGTTATCCATAATTTGTTAATATTCACACAATTGAATACTTTTGCATAGTCAATAAAACACACGTAAACATCTTTCTGGAATTCTTTATGTTCTGGTTATCTAGTACTACTCTGACAAGCATTTACCACAGATGGGATGTCTTTAACAAACAGGAGTTTATTCTCTTACAGTTTGGAGGCTTTAAGTCTGAGTTCAAATTGCCAGGCTCTAGGGACTGGGTGAAAGTCCCTCAAACGTGGGCCTCCTGCTCCTAACCCACTGAAGCAGAAGGTTTTTCTTCACTCAGACACCTGCTGGCTGCTGAAACTGAGAAACCCAAGGTTGACAAGTAAAAAGGCACAGTTCCAGTGTTACCAAACAACATGACAGGTGACTAATTCAAGTCCATTGAAAGTCCCAAGATTGGCAGAGCATGGCAGGCTGCTGAACAATGACTCGGCTATATGCAAGATTCAAGTGTGCCATAAGCTAGAGACCATTCCCAAAGCTGCTTCTTATAGATGGGAAGCAGACCACATCCCTAAAGCACCTACTCAGCTGCTTGTGGTACATCCTACCATGGAGTTGATTTGCCAAGCTCATCATGGGGAATAACTATCACCAGCTGCCCAGCCACTCAAACATGCCCAGCCAAATTGACACACAACCTTAACTGCCGCACTTTGCTTTCAGCCAAGATCCATCTGATATCAGCTCTGATACCCCTTGCTCCACATCCTCTTCTGAATCAAGTTTGCATTTCTGGAAGTTCTCTGTCAATATACTGCTGCAAACATTTTTTAATTATCTTCAGCAAGATTTTACTTGCATATGATATCAATGATATTGTTCGATAATTTCCACATTGTATGGCATCACCTTTCTTTGGAATGGGAACAAATATGGATCTCTTCCAGTCAGTTGTCCAGGTAGTTCTGTTTCAAATCTCTTGGCATAGTCAAGTGAGTGCCTCCAGCTTGGAATCCATTTGCTGAAACATCTCAATGGGTATTCCATCAATTCCTGGAGTCTTGTTTTTCAGCACTTCCTTCAGTACAGCTTTGCCTTCTTGCTTCAATACTATTGGTTCTTGATCATATGTCACCTCCTGAAATGGATGATCATCTACCAATTAATTTTGGTATAGTGACTCTGTGTATTGCATCTATCTTCTTTTGATGTTTCCTGCATCACTCAACATATTGCCCATAGAATCTTTCAATATTTCAACTCAAGGCTTAAATTCTTTCTTCATTTCTTTCAGCATGAGAAATGCTAAGGGTGTTCTTCCCTTTAATTTTCTAACTGCAGGTCTTTGCATATTTCATTATAATAATTGACTTTGTCTTCTGGAGCTGCTTTTTCAAATCTTCTGTTCAGCTCCTTTATCTTGTCATTTCTTCCATTTGCTTAGCTACTCTCCATTCAAAGGCAAGTTTCAGTCTCTTCTGACATCCATTTTGGTCTTTTTCTTCCTTTCCTGTCTTTTCAATGACCTTTTGCTTTCTTCATGGATGATGTTCTTGATGTCATCCCACAATTCCTCTGGTGTTCAGTCATTGGTGTTCAATGCATTATATCTATTCCTTAGATGGTTTCTGAATTCAGGAGGAATATAATCAAAGATATTTTGGCTCTTGGGGAATTGTTTTAATTGTCTCCAGCTTCAACTTGAACTTGCATATGAGCCACTGATGGTCTGTTCCACAGTCAGCTCCTGGCCTAATTTTGGCTGAAGATATTGAGCTTCTTCATCAACTCTTGCCATAGATAAATTCAATCTGATTCTTGTGTACTCCATCAGGTGAAGTCCATATAGCTGCCCTTTGTGCTGTTGAGAAAAGGTATTTGCAATGAATAACTCATTGGTCTTGCAAAATTCTATCATGCAATCTCCAGCACTATTTCTATCATGAAAGCCGTATTTTCCAACTATGGATGATTCTTCTTTGTTTCCAACTTTTGCATTCCAATCACCAATAAATCCCTGGTAACAAACAATGATATTTTCCTTCCCTGTGTAAAACTTTCTTTGTCTTTTTATAATAATGGACTCAAACAATATTTGTCCTGTGATTGACTTTTTTCACTCAGCTTGTGTCCTTCCACCTTCATCCACATTATGAGGTGACTCAGAGATTCCTTATTTTTTTAATATTACATAGTATACCATTGTGTGCATGTAATGCAGTTTATCCATTCCTTGGTTGATGGGTACTTTCCTTCTCTTTGCTATTGTGAATAATGCTTTGATGAACATGAATATAAATAGTTCTACAAGGAACAAGGGTATCTGTTCATGTCCTGCTTTTCAATTCTTTTTCTAAAAAGTATTTATTGTGATTTGGTTGAAAGTTTACAGAGCAAATTCACTTTCCATACAGCAGGTCACATACACTTTGTCTCATGACATTGACTTCAATTTACCACAATGCAACAGCTCCACTTCCACTTTCTCCTCATACTTACCTCTTCCCTGTGTCCTTCCTTCCCATGCACTCCTACCCCTTGAGCTGTCTCCCTGTGCATGCAAAGCCCTTCTATTCTCCCATGATTGATTTCTCCAAGGAGTGTATCTACCTAATGTAAATATTCAGCTCATATGCCTGTCTTTTATTTGGCTGGAAGCCACAGGAGTGGGTTCATTTCCAGACCTGAAGGGCAGCTAAGGGCCATAGCTTCAGTGGTTCCACCAGGATCTATCAAACCAACATGTTCCCTCTTTCTTTTTTTTTTTAATGATTTTATGTTTTGTTCCACATTGTTTTCCCACTCTATCCAGGATCTCCTACTTAGATCCCTGTCTGAGTGGTTGACAGTGGTAGCCAGCACCATCTAGTTCTTCTGGTCTCATAGCCATATAGTCTGAAGGATGCTTGATGTACCAGTTGCTTGAACTAATTGTTTTCATACATCTTAGGTTTCCTTCAGTCTTCTTTGCTCTGAATGAGGAGAGGCCCATTATTGCATCTAGATGGCTGCTTGCAAGCTTTAAAGACGCCAGTTGCTACTCACCAAAGTAGGAAGTGGAACAATGTTTTTTGTGTATTGTGTTATGCCAATGGAGCTTGTTCTGGTTACCTGGTGCTGCTCTGACAAGAATATACCACAAATGGGGTGGACTTAACAAACAGGAGTTTAATCCTACAATCTGGAGGCTTTAAGTCCAAGTTCAAAGTGCCAGGCTCTAGGGGCTAGGTGAAAGTCCCTCAACCTTGAGATTCTTTCACTGAGTGTAGATGTTTATTATGGTTATTGTCTTTTTGTTCAACTAATGTCCTTCCTTGTCTCTTATGGTCATTTTTGTCTTAAAGTCTATTCTATCAGAAATTAATATTACCACTCCTGCTCTGTTTTGGTTGTCATTTTCTTGATGTATCTTTCTCCAAACTTTGATTTTAGGTCTATTTTGTCTTTGTCTCTAAGGTGAGTCTCTTGGAGACAGCATATTGATGGATTATGTTTTCTTATCCAGTCTACAAGTCTCCAGCCCCTGAGTGGTACACTTAATCCATTTATATTCAGCATAATTATTGACAAGTATAAATTTATTAATATAATTTTCTTCTTCTTTTGTTTTTGGTGTTGCTGATTTCTTTGTTCCATATAATTTTCTATGCTGAGCTAATTTGGTTTATGAGTCATGATATTATTCATCTCCTTCATTGCCATTTTTTAGTATTTGCTAAGTACTTGTACTTCTCCTCTTTTTTATTTTATTACACAAGTTTATTATTTTCCTTTTAGGTTACCCTATAATTTAAAGTTTTCTTCCCAAGTTTTAAAAAGTCTATTCTATCTTACAATTGTCTTGACTTCCTCACCACTTAGTTATTCTGTAACTACACTATTCATTTCCTCTTTTCTGTTTGTAGTTGTCCTCATTTAAGAATTGATCTCTCTGGTTCCCTGTTTACAGTCTTGGAAGTTTATTTTACTTTCTATAAGTGGTTTGGTTTCTGGGTTATGTCATCATGTGTGTTAATCACCAATTGTCTGGTGTTGTTAGTTCTCTATCCAAAGGACTCCCTTTAGCATCCTTTGCAATGTTGTTTTGGTTTTAACAAATTCTCTTAATTTCTGCTTATTTGACAATCTCCTAATTTCACCCTCATATCTGATAGACAGTTTTGCTAGATATATAATTTGTGCTGGGAAATATTTTTCTTTCAGCGTTTTATATATATCAACCATATACATATCACCTGCATGTCTCTGCTAAGATATAAGAGCTTAATCTTATTGGTTGCCCTTTGTAGACTTTTCATTTTTCCAATATTGCTTTCAGGATTCTTTCTTTGTTTTTGGTTTTTGTGAGTTTGATGATATGTCTTGGTGATTTTCTTTTGGGGTCTATCCTGTTTGGGGTTTGTTGAACTTCTTGAATGGATATATTCTCATCTTTCATCGTATTAGGGAAATTCTCTTCCAACAAATCTTCAACAATTTTCTCTGTGGTTGTATCTGTTTCTTCCTATCTGGAAGTCCAGTTACACACAGTTTATTCCTCTTGTGGTATCCCACATGAATCTTAGGATTTCTTTGTTATGTTTTGGCCTTTTGTCTCATTAATCTCTTAACAAAGTATTAATGAGGTATTTATCTTCAATCTCATTAATTTTGTCATCCATTGATTTGATTCTACTCCTTTGCCCATTCAATTTGTTATGTATTTCTAAATGTCGGGGTTAATCTTCTGAATTTCTGTTTGCTGTTTTGCTTCTTTTCCAATTTTTTGTCTATTTTGTCAATTTGGTCTTGTATTGTTTTCTCAAATTCTTCTAGAGCTTTGTCTGTGTTTTCCTTAATGTTGTCAGTGTTTTCCTTGATTTTGTGTGTGTTTTCCTTGATCTTTTGCTCATTCTACTGAAGGTACCCAATATAATTCTTTTGAATTCTTTATCAGGGATTTCCAATGCTGCTTCTTCCTTAGGGATGTTTTTTTGGGTTTGTGTCCTGGTCCCTTGTTTCTACTACTTTATCTTGGTTTTTTTGAGTGGACTGTGATGGTCTGTTGTCTCCAAGATATTTTACTGTTGTTGTATTTAAGTTTAATTTGTGCTTGTATGTTGGTGTGATTCACACAAGATATTTTTCCCTGTATTTTGTTTTTCTATATCTGTGTGAGCAGGGTACTGTGCTTCTCTGTTTCCTACTTGTTAGCTCTTAGGCACTCACTACATATCTCTCCTAGTGGGTATGATAGAGAATGAGAGTGTGTGCACAGATCTCTGTAGCTGTCATATAAAGCAGTTGAGAACATATTGAGCTGGTATTGGCCATCATCTATCATTGGTCAGTTAATAGAAAAGCAAGTGGTGGCCCTCACTCAGTGGGTGGGGCTCAGGAGGCGCAGGTATGGTTGGGTTTTGTGGAATGGTTGTTGACTCCCACTCAATTAGACAAAAAATTAAAGAAAAAAATACCTCCCCACAAAAAAAGAAAGAAAAAAGCTGCAATAAATAAGAACATTTTTCAAAATACGTTTTAAAAAGTGATAAAAGAAAGATAATGCAAAAAGAAAAAAGGAAAAGAAAACCCCAGTCATGTGGGGGATGGAATGAGAAAAAAGAGCAAGAGTAAAAAAGAATAGGAAAACTCTAAAAGGAAAAACAGGGCATAGGAATAACCAATAAATAAAAGGAATGGATGAGAAAAAGGGAAGAGAAAAAAAAAGAAGAAGAAAGGACTCAGAGACAGGAAAGGTGGTGGAGGGGAAGAAAGAAACAAGGAAGATAAAAAAGAATAATTTCAAAACAAAAACAAAACTGTGGGGTGTGGGACACAGCATCCAGGCTTATCCAGAGCCCAGGCAGGGATGGAACCTACACAGGTCAAGAAGGTGTGTTGAGGCAACGAGATGGCCATCTCCCTGTTCAACAAAAGGGTATGGACACAAGAGCAGCAAGGGTAATATTGCACCTCTCCAGTCATCTGTCCATCTCCAGTGAGGTTGTCCATGCTGAGTACCCACTCTCAGGTCCTGGTCCAAGCAAGAATTCCTCCCACATACACTCAAAACGGCTGGGCTAACCACTTGCAAACATCCCAAATGGCTGCATCCTCAGGACAGCAGCCAGTCTGCAGCTCCATTTGTCTCCTTCCTCACAGTTTCACTGAGGTTCTTCTAGTTGGTATTAAATCCACTTCTTTATCCTTTCCTTCAAAACTCAGGGTTCCAGGATTGTCTTCTATATCAGTTTAAATTGGTTTTTCATTGCTTTGTTTCAGAGTGTCTGTGTAACTTGTTGGCCTATTCTGCCATCTTACCAGAACTCCACCAGGGTATTTTCAATAGCTTCATATGGATGTGAGAGTTGGACAATGAGTAAGGCAGACCAAAGAAGAATTGATGCATTTGAATAGTAGTTTTGGTGAAGAAAACTGTGTGTACTATGGACTGATAGAAGAAAAAACAGATCCGTCTTGGAGGAAATACAGCCAAAATGCTCCCTAAAAGCAAGAACGGTGAGACGTCATCTCTCATATTTTGGTCATGGTGTTAGAAGGGATCAATCCCAGGATAAGGATAACATGCTTTGTAAAATATAGGGTCAGTGAAAAAGGGCAAGTCCCTCAGCTGCAAAGACATGTTTAACATGGCAATGATTGTGAGGATTAGACAGGACCAGTGTTTTGTTATATTGTACATAGGGTCTCTCTGAGTTGGAAATGACCCAAGAACACATAACAACAACAGCCTCCAAAACTATGAGAAAATCCATTTCTATTATTATTATTAGTTACTGTCATGTCAGCTTCTACTCATGGTGACCTTATATATAACAGAATGAAATATTTTTCAGTCCTAAGCCATCTTCATGATATTTGATATGTTTAAAATAATTGTTGCAGCCATTGTGTCAATCTCATTGAGGTTTTCTCAATTATGTCTACTTTACCAAACAAAATGTTCTTTTCTACAAATGGGTATGTCCTGATGATGTATACAAAGTAAGCAAGACAAAGTCTTGCCATCTCCAATTCTAAGGAGCATTCCAGTTGTTTTTCTTCTTAGGCTGATTTGTTGGTTCTTCTGGTCCACTAAAAACCCACTGCAATCAAGTTAATTCTGACTAATTGTGACCCTGTAGGACAATACAGAAATGTCTCATAAGATTTCCAAAGCTGCAAATCTTTATTCCATATGCTTCATCAAAAACCACAGTTGAAAGGGACTAATTCTTCTGTATTCTTCTTTTTTCATTGTCCAGTTTCCCTTATGGATATAAAAAGTGTATTGAAAAGGCCATAGTTTAGGTTAGGCATTTTAAAACTTTAAAGAGATCTTTTCCACACATTTTCCTAATGTAATACATCATTTGATTTCTTGACTGCTGCTTCCAGGATGCTGACTGTTGATCCCAGTGGAATGAAATTCTTTTTTTCTTTTTTCTTTTTTTAATCTTTATTGTGATTTGGGTGAAAGAGCAATTTCACTTTCCATACAGCAGTTCTCACACACTTTTTCTCATGACATTGACTGCAATTTTCCACAATGCAACAGCTTCCCTCTCACTTCCTCCCCATTGTTACCTCTTCCCTGTGTCTTTCCCTCACATGCATTCATGCCCCCGAGCATACACAGCCCTTCTATTCTCCCATGATTGATCTCTCCGAGGAGTGTCTCTACATAATGTAAATGTTCAGTTCATATACCTGTCTTTTGTTTGGCTCGAAGCCATGGGAATGGGTTCAATTCCTAAAGGGCAGCTAGGGGCCATAGTCTCAGTGGTTTCATTAGTCTCTATAAGACCACTAAATCTGGTCCTTTTTTTTTTTAATGATTTTGAATTTTGTTCCACATTATTCTCCCATTCTGTCCAGGATCTGCTACATAGATCTCCCTGTGAGTGATTGACAGTGGTAGCCAGGAACTATCTAATTCTTCTGGTTTCATTGTCATATAGGCTGAGGATCACATGGTGTACCAGGCTTGGACTAATTGTTTCCATGAATTTTTGGTTCCCTTCATTCTTTTCTCTGGAGAAAAAGAGACCCATCGTAGCATGTAGATGGCTGCTTGCAAGCTTTTAAGATCCCAGTCACTGCTCACCAAAGTAGGAAGTGGAACAATGTTTCTTTGTAGTATGTTATGCCAATTGAGCTTGATGTCCCCTGCAACTAAGGTCCAACTATTTGCTTCCTCTGGGTAGCTGGCTGTGGCCAAGAAGTGACTACAAGCTTGTCCCTTATCAGCTCTACTATATACCTGGAAATTCTTACAGAACATACAAATCAGTTGTAGAAACATTGTCTGCCAACCCTATGCGTGGTCATGGCACATTAACACTCTAAACAGATACCTAATAGTTCAGTCTGTCCACCAATCTGTCCACTCATAGATCAATGTTTGCCTTCACTGACAACACAGTACATATGTGAAAAAGTATTTATCATCTTTGTTGTCTGTACTTCCCATGCACCTCTGTATGTCTTCCTCATCCTCGATGCCACTGTGTTCATCACTCATATTTGGTACATTGCCCTTCTCTTCACCCAAATCAATACTTGTCTCGACCTACCTAATAGTCTTCTGTCCCCTCCCCTTCCACTCTGGTAACAAACAAAGAAAATTTCCTTCTATATATAAACCTTTCATTGACTTTTTAAATTAATGGACCAAAACAATATTTTTCCTTCTGTGACTGACTTGTTTCACTCAGCATAATGTCCTCCAGGGAGCTCTGGTGGTGTAGTGCCTAAGGCATTTGACTGCTAACCAGAAGGCTGGCAGTTTAAACCCACAAGCTATTGTAGGTTGGACAATCTACTTCCGTAGTGGTACTGCCTCAGAAACCCAAGGAGGGATTGCTATGAGTCGGATCTGACTCCACAGCAGAGAGTTTGGTTTTTGATTTTGAAATGTCCTTAAAGTTCATCCATGTTATGCATTGTTCTGCTGATTCTACATCATTATTTAGGATTGCATAGTATTCCATTTTGTGTATGTAACATAGTTTGATTATCCATTCTTCTGTTGATGAGCACCTAGGTTGTTAACCATCTTTTTGCTATTGAATAGTGCTGCGATGAACATGGGTGTGCACATATCTGTTCTTTTCCTGGTTCTCACTTCCTTAGGATATATATCTAGTAATGGGATTGCTGAGTCACATGGTATTTCTAATTCCAACATTTTAAGGAATCACCACACTGCTTTCCATGTGCTTGTATCATTTTATAGTCCCACCAGCACTGTATGAGAGTCCCAATCTCTTTGCCTCCTCTCCAGCATTTGCTATTTTCTGTCTTGTTGAACTTTGCTGCTAGTGCTGGGGCAAGATGATATCTCATTGTTGTTTTGGTTTGCATTGTTCTAATGGCTAATTGTGGTGGTTACATTTGTGTGTTGACTTGGCTAGGCCTGGTTGAGTGGTTGGGCAGCTGAATATAATATTCCTCATGATGAGGCTGGAAATCAGCTCCATGGTGGAATCTACTGTGAGCAGCTGAGTAGCCACCTTTGGGATGCAGTTTGCTTCTCTTATGTAACTAGTAGCTTTGGGAATGTCTCTAGGTTATGGCACACTTGACCCTGCATGTAGCTGTGTCATTGTTCAGATGATTGCCATGCTTTGCCAACCTTGGGTCTTAGAGTGAACTTAAATTAATGGCCTTCCATGTGGTTTGGTAACATCAGGACTATGCCATTTTATTTGTCCACCTTGGGCTTGTTAGCCTCAGCAGCCAGTAGCTGCCTGAGTGAAGACATGTGTCTTGCTTCAGTGGGCCAGGAGCAAGAGGCAGAGCTGAAGCCCAAGGTTGAGAGGCTTTCACACACCCCTTAGAGCCTCGTACTTTGAATTCGGACTTAAAGCCTCTAAATAGCAAGAATAAAGTCCTGTTTGATAAGGCAATCCCATCTGTGGTATATATCCTTGTCAGAGTGGCACTAGGTAACCAGAACACTAATGATCATAAGCAATTGTTCATGTTTGTTGACAAGTGAATATCCTCTTTGGTGAAGTGTCTATTCATGTCTTCTGCTTATTTCTTAATTGAATTATTTTTCTTTTGTGTTGAGGTGTTGGAGTTTTCTATAAATTCTAGAGATAAATCCCTTGTCAGATATGTCATTGCCAATTTTTTTTTCCCAATGTATAGGTTGTCTTTTGACTCTTTTGGAAAAGTCTTTGGAAGCACATACAAACTTAATTTTTAGAAAGCCCTAGTCATCTAGTTTGGAAACTCTGGTGGTGTAATGACTAAGGCATGTGACTGCTACCCAGAAGGCTGGTGGTTCAAAGCCACCAGCCACTCCTCAGAAGGAAGGTTGGGCAATCTACTTCCATAGTGATACTGCCTCAGAAACCCAAGGAGGGGTTTCTGTGAGTTCATCTAGTTTATCTTCTGCTCTTTGTGCATTTTGAGTTATGCTTGATAGTCTGTTTATACCATATA
>NW_006922181.1:25771-27020 GCF_000298275.1 Orycteropus afer afer
AAAAACACACTATGTAATCACACAGAAACAGTAACCAAAAAAAGAAAAAAGGGAAAAAGAAGAAGAAAAAACAAGAAAACCTGCAATATCTGGAGATAGGGCACTAAGAGAAAAAGTAGAGAAGGAGAATAATGAAGAAAAAAATCAGAAAAATGCAAACAGAAAAATAAGGAATGGGCTTAACCATCAGAAAAAAAGGGAGGGAGCATTTAAATTAAAAAAAAAAAAAATTCAACCAGGAACAGGGCAAATAAAAAATGCTGAAAACTAGGACCTGGGAGGGGAAGATTAAAAATAATAGTAAAATGGACAAAAGTATTAATAATAATAGTTGTTTTAAAACAGACAAATATAAGCAAAATAATCACCAGAAAAAAGAAACCAAAAAAGAGAAAAAAAAAAATCGGGGAAGACATGGCAGGGCACCCAGGCTCCTTCCAAGCACACAGACTGTGATGGAGTTCCTGTGGGCCCAGAAAGTATGTGGGAGTGGGGGAAGGCCACACCTCCATTCACCAAGCAGGTGTGGGGAATAAGAGTAACAAGAGGAATGATGTACTTTTTCACTCTTGCAGGTCCAGAGTGTGCTTGTGGTTGCTGGAAAACAGAACGTGTTCTTAAGCCCCAGGAATCTGTGAGAGCACTGTCTCTTTAAATATCCAAAATAGTCAAGCTGCTTTTCAACATCCAAAATGACAGTGCCCTCTGGACCTGCCAAAGTCCACAGCTCAGCCCACCTTTCTGTTCACCTTCTCCATTTATTCCCGAGCCACCAGAGCAGTTCTCTGTGCAGTCTCTGGCTAGCAGCGCTGATTTTTAGGTTAATTCTTAGTTCCTACCACCACTCGGGAATCTCCAAGCTGTCTGTGCCATCAGGATCACTCAGGATTGCTGCCAGACTGCAGCTCCGTATGTCTCTTTTTTCGGTATTTTCACTCAAATTCTTCTGCTTGTTGGGGTTTAGTCCACTTCTATATCCTTCCCTTCAATGCTCAGGGGTCCAAGATTATCTTCTGTGTCTGTGTTAATTGGTTTCTCTCTTCTTTGTTGAAGAGTGTCTGTGCAGCCTTTCTGCCTAGTCCACCATCTTGCCCCTGAATTGTTGCTGTCATTTTGTTATGTGTTTTTTCATGGAGTTCCTGGTTTCTTTGATCCTTATAATTTTCTGTGCTGATCTCATTTTGTTTGTGAATTGTGCTATCATTTCCTCTGTTGCTATTGTTTTGTTGTTGTTGTTGTTGTTGTTGTT
>NW_006922181.1:28115-31156 GCF_000298275.1 Orycteropus afer afer
TTTTGTCCCACATTGTTCTCCCACTCTATTCAGGATCTCCTACATAGAATCCCCACCAAGTGGTTCACAGTGGTAGCTGGGCACCATCTAGTTCTGGTCTCATAGTCCTATAAGGAGTTCTGGTAGCATAATGCCTAAGGCACTTGACTGCTAACCAAAGGCTGGTTAGCCTTAAACCAGTGGTTCAAAGCCACCATCCACTCCTCAGAAGGAAGATGGGACAATCTATTTCCATAGTGATACTGCCTCAGAAACCCAAGGAGGGGTTTCTATGAGTCAGGTGCGATTCAACAGCACATAACAACAACAACAACAACAACAGTCCTATAGGCTAAGGATTCCATGGTGTACCAGTTACTTGGACTAATTGTTTCCATGATTCTTTAGTTTCCTTCATTCTTCTTTGCTCTGGCCGAGGAGAGACCCATTGTTCCATCTAGATGGCTGCTTGTAAGCTTTTAAGATCCTAGTCACTACTTGCTGAAGTATGATGTGAAACAATGTTTGTTATGCCAATTGAGCTTGATGTCCCCTGAGACTATTGTCCTGAGCCCACAGGTCAAACTACTCACTCCCTCTTGGCAGCTGGCTGTGGGCTAGATTTGACTACAAACACGTGCCTTGTCAGCTCTACTATATACCCAGGAATTCTTATAGACCATACCAATATACTTGTAGAAATATTGTCTGCTAACCATATGCATGATCATGGGCACACTCCCCCTATATAGACATACCTAATAGTTCTCTGGTAGCATAGTGGCTAAGACACTTACCTGTTAACCAGACAGCTGGTGGTTCAAACCCACCAGCCGCTCCTCGGAAGGAAGGTTGGACAATCCTATTTCTGTAGTGATACTACCTCGGAAACCCAAGGAGGGGTCGCTATGAGTTGGGTTTGACTCAACAGTACATAACAACAACAACAATAGTTCAGTCTGTCTACCCATCTATCCACCTATATCCATGTTTGCCTTCACTGACAATGCAGTACTATATGTGCAAAAGGGTTCATCTTTGTTGTCTGTACCTCCCATGCACCTCTCTATGTCTTCCTCTTCCTCCATGCCATTACATTGATCACTCACTTTTGGTACATAGCAATTCTCTTCACCCAAATCAATACTTGTCTCTACTTATCTAACATTGATCCCTCCCCTCCACTCCCACCCATGGTAATCAGCAAAGAAAATTTCCTTCTGCATATAAACCTTTCCTAGACTTTTTATAGTAACAGACTAATACAATATTTGTCCTTCTGTGATTGACTTATTTCACTCAGCATAATATCCTCCAAGTTCATCCATGCTTTGTGGCTTTTTGCAGATTCTACATTATTCTTTAAGGACACATAGTATTCCATTTGGTGTATGCACCATGGTTTGGTTATCCATTCTTCATTTGATGGACACCTAGGTTGTTTCCATCTTTTAGCTATTGTAAATAGTGTTGCAAAGAACATGGGTGTGTATATGTCTGTTATTGTCCCGGCTCTCACTTCTTTAGGATATATACCTAGTAATGGAATGACTGGGTCAAATTGTGTTTCTAATTCCAACTTTTTAAGGAATTGTCATGCTGCTTTCCACAGTGGTTGTACCATTTTATAGCTCACCAGCAGTGTATGAGAGTCTCAGACTCTCTGCATCCTTGCCAGCATTTGTTATTTTTTGTCTTGTTGAACTTTGTTATTAGTGCTGGGGAAAGATGGTATCTCATAGTTATTTTGATTTCCATCTCTCTGATGGCTAATGATCATGAACATTTCTTCATATGTTTGTTGGCCGCCTGAATATCCTCTTTTGTGAAGCGTCTGTTTATGTCTTCTGCCCTTTTTTTAATTGGATTTTTGTCTTTTTGTTATTGATGTGTTGGAGTTTTCTATAAATTCTAGAGATATGTCCCTTGTCAGATATGTCATTGAAGGTTGGTCTGGTTTTAACAAATTCCCTTAATTTCTTCCTATGTGGAAATCTAATTTCAGCATCACATGTGAGGGAAAATTTTGCTGGGTATATAATTCTTGGTTGGAAATTTTTCTCTTTCAGGGTTTTATATATACCATCCTATTTCCTTCTTCCTTCCATGGTTTCTGCTAAGAAATCAGAGCTTATTCTTATTGGTTTTCTTTTGTAGGTAGCTTTTTGTTTTTCCCATACTGCTTTCAGAAATCTTTCTTTGTCTTTGATTTTGATGGGCTTGGTGATGGTATGTCTTGGTGATTTTCTTTTGGGTCTATCCAGTTTGAGGTTTGTTGGATTTCCTGAATAGATATATTTTCATCTTTCATCATATCAGGGAAGTTCTCTTCCAATCCATCTTGGACAATTTTCTCAGTGGTTTTATTTTTCTCTTCCTGTTCTAGAATTCCAACTACACATAACTTATTATTTTGATGGTGTACCACATAAACCTTAGGCTTTCTTCATTTTGTTTTGATATTTTTTCTGATTGATTCCTTCCTAAAGAAGCATTCAGGTATTTGTCTTCCATTGATTTGATTCTACCCTTTGCTTTTTCAATGTGTGATCTATTACTGAAAATTTAGTATTAATCTTCTGGATTTCTTTCTATAAATTTTGTACTGTTTCTAATTTTTCATTTATTTTGTCATTTTGTCTTTTATTTTCTTCTGATTTTTTTAGGGTTTTGTCTGTGTTTTCCTTAATTTTGTCAGTGTTTTCCTTGATCTGTCTCTCAATAATTTGAAGATACCTGAGTATAATTCTTTTGAATTCCTTATCAGGGAGTTCCAATGCTGCTGCTTCTTCAGGGGTGTGTTCTGCAACTGTATCCTGCTCCTTTGTTTCTACCACTTTATCTTGCTTCCTTGTGTGGACTGTGATAGTCTGTTGTCCCTGAGATGTTGTGAATTTGTTGTATTTAGATCTCTGTTAACTATTTGTGAAGGGTAGTTAAAGGTGAATCACGTGCTTCTTGGTGGTTGTTTATCATTGGCCAGTTGGTGGAGAAGGAAGTGTTTGCTCTCTCTCTCAGTAAGTGGAGCTATAGGAATTATCAGTGTGGTTTCATTGTATGGT
>NW_006922181.1:31991-35812 GCF_000298275.1 Orycteropus afer afer
AAGCTCTCTGTGCCATCAGGATAGCAGACATACCACACAGCTCCTTATGTCTCCTGTTTCAGTGTTTTCATGAAGGTTCTTCTACTAGTTGGAGTTTAGTTCACTTCTGTATCCTTTGTTTCAAAGCCCAGGATTCCAAGATTATCTTCTGTATCTTAATTTGTTCCCCTTTCCTTTGTTGAAAAGCGTCTGTTTTAGTTTATCTCCCTATTCTGCCATCTTACCGGAACTCGTGATTCCAGTAGAATGAAATTCTTGACAACTTCTTACAAGCGACCGAATTTGTGGTACTTCGTTACAGTAGCTCTAGAATACTAAGACAAGGCCCTATCTTAGATAAGGATGCTAGAGCAGGTGTGATTTGAGAAGCATTGTTTGGACAGTGGAGGAGGGAATTGTGTAAAATATGTTAGTGAGCAGATGATGCCAGGCCTTTTGAGGCATCTGGGAAACTATATTTCTGCACTGTCTCAACTGAACTTCATGAGAACCAGCATCTTATCTACTAACTCCTTCCAATAATTGGCTAAGAGATGCTTCCACAATGCATTGGCTCCTTGGTACCCAGGCTGCCACACGAAGACCAAATGGCTTATACCAGCCCTCAGGTAGAGTGGCAGGTGAAGATAACTGGAAGTGATCTGGTCAGTGTGTGAGGAACAGAAAGTGTGAGAGGGCTGTGATTAGGCAACAAGAACATCAGCTTCAATGACAATACGCAGTTGATATGCATGATAGATACTTTTCCTACTACATCAAGTAATGCTCTAGAAGGACAACTTGAATCCACAGTCCATCTGTTAACTCTAAAATGACAGACACTATGAAATGGGGCTTTGTTGGATATAATTTTTGTTCAATTAATATTTATTGGTAAATAAGATTCCACCCACCACAAACCAGACACGAGGTAAGAACACACAAAAGAAAGATACCAGAAAAATTCAAGTGTTTGAACACAGTGTAGTGTTTAAAGGCAAAAGCATTGAGCCAAGCAGCTCTGGACCGGGCATCTGAGTCCATTTATTAGATGTGTGACTTGAGCAAAATATAAGGCTTCATATTCTTGTCTGAATATAATACACACATCATAGGGTTATTTTGAAGATTAAACAAAGTAAGGCAGCATAGGCCTGACACACATTATGTCTCAGTAGGTATTCACCATGTTGCTCATAGAGACATTGATCATTCTAGGGTCCATGAAAACAAGAAGGATGAAGACATCTAAGGTAGGGCATTTTGAAGAACTGCTCATCAGCGGTGAAATGTGTTCCCTTTGTCAAAGATGAGATCAAATATGTTCCTGACAAACATTATAGACAGCAATTCCTGTAGCAGTGATTTACAATAGAGTCAAGAGAGGCCACAAAAATCAGGAACCCATTCTCAAACCTTGCAAAGCTTGCAGTGAAATTGATACAAAGGATTACACAAGTAATTTGTTAATTTCTGGCATTCTTGCTTCGTGTTCAATGAGTCATGGTCAATGATGCTTCAAATGTCATCATGGTTAGCACTGAGCAGAAAGGGTAGATTGGATGAAGGCCTGGTGATAGGTCTTAAATAAAACGAGGGGTTTGGATTAAGATGTTGGAATGTAATTTTGCTCAAAGTTTTTCAGAAAAACTTGCTCAGCTCAAAGCAAAAATGTGTATGAGTGTGTGTGAGAGAGTATTTTTGAGTGTGTGAGTGTTGAGCATGTGTGAGTGTGTGAATGTGTGTGTGTTAGCACTGAAAAACAGGAGCACCTCCTGGAGTCATTAAAGGGATGTGTGAATGTAGTTAATAAGTGATTACATATAGGAGGAGCTGGTTTTCAAGGAATGACTTTCCAATCTTGATGACTACAAAAATGGCAATACAAATAAGAGCAATGGGGCCATTAGAGGTGGGCTGGAGTGAGGAGGCAAGGTGGCTGATGAACCTGGTTTTAATTTGGCCTTAAGCATGCAGAATTAAGTTCTTCCCAGAAGCTTCTTAAAATTATGGATGATGGGCATTAATGAATATGGCAGTAGCCCAAGAAATAAGCTTGAATTGACACCCAGTCCTAACAAGTCACACAGCTTAGCTGAACCAGCATTGTTCCTTGATAATATGCACATTGGGCCCTCTTCTTCCTCCTTAGAATCATTACTGGGAGGTATTGAGCTGTTTTATTTCACAATCTTCTCAGCATTTATAGTGCTTTAGAGAGAGCAAATAGAGTGTCTGTTGAATTGTTTAGAAATTTGTTTCAAAATAAAAGCTAAAATCCTGAGGCTAAGTTAGAAACAGAGAGTAAATGAAACAGTTAAAACCCAATCTCAGTGGAAAACCAAGAGCTGGAAATAGTGATTTGAGCAATCCATTTTATCTCTACATCTGTGATATTGTTCATCTATAAGGGTGATAGTGTGGCCATGGTTGACCCCAGAGTGAGCTCTTTGGGTTATTTTCTAGGTGCCAATGAACTTACCCTCATCTATCTCCCTCTGCTATTTTTGTGGGTAAGTAAGTGCATTTTAGGAACTAGGATTCAGGTTCAATATGAAATCATGAAATAGAAAGAATTTCATAGTTAAAGCTCAAAAAAAAAAAAATCTATGAAGCTATTCAGAGGTGACTTTAACATATCTTGGGGTGTGGGAATTACAAAAGGCTAATTTGAATAGGACCACATCAGTTTCCAAGATCCAAGTGGAATTTTTCATGTTTCTAAACATTCATGAACATTTTAGGGCTAGCATCCAAACCACATGGATCTGAGTCACTAAATTGCTGTTAAAAAGGAACATTTGGGAGAAGATTAAACACCTTGAATCACTTTATGTAAAATGAATACTCAATAAAATTTATAAATGGTATATTAAATACACCATGAATATTGAATGAATTTCCAAAAGAACAAACAAATCAATTCTGAAGAAAAAACAACCAGAATGACAATTAGAAGTGAAGATGTTGAGATTTCAACTTGCTTACCTTGCATATATCAGGAAAGATTGATTGTTAGAAATAGAGATTGTGTTTGGTAAAGCAAAAAATTAGGAAAATCCTCAGTGAAATGGATTTCCACAATAGCTGCAACAATAGGCTCAGATACATCAATGATCATGAAGATGGCACAGAACCAGGCGATATTTCATTCTGTTATACAATAGGTTTCCATGAGTCAGAGCTGACTGGAGACAACTAATGACAAGAAAATAATTAAAAAAGATGAATGCTGTAGGAACTTAATAGTAATAAAATGCTTTGCTTTTCTCTAAGTTCTATTTTTAGCCATGCTTTGTCAGATTCCCTTTCCTATTCCTTAACCAAAAAAGAAAAAGATCCACTGGTACTTTCAGGACTCAATTTTAGGCAGAAAATAGTACCATGCAATCAAACTCAAAACTGCACTCTCTCTTACCCTACAAAGCTTCCTCCTCTCCCCAGCTGGATATTGATAGAGCAGTGGTGCATTAATTAGTAGCTGGAAGTGAAATACAGATCAGATCCTCCAGAGACCTTCATGGTCCCTTATCACAGCATGTGGGGACAGGTATAAGTGTTTCTGCAACTCTGAAACTACCTAGCAGGATAATGGATGTCTTCCCTTCCTCAGGCATCCCGGCAGTGATAGGCTTCCGTTATATTAAAAAAAAAAAAAAAAAAAAGTCCCAAACTAGTAGGCAAGTGCTGTCATCATGGTGTTCCCCAGTAGATTATACGCTCAATCTCTCCATGGAAAGTGTGGTGGTTAAGTTTGTGTATCAACTTGGCTGGGCCTGGTTTTGAGTGGCTGGGCAGCTGGATGTAGTATTTTCCATGATGAGACTGATAATCAACTCCAT
>NW_006922181.1:36252-38802 GCF_000298275.1 Orycteropus afer afer
AAAGTAACCAAACACAAAGTGGATTTAGAGCTTTTACAGTGAGAAAAAAAGAATGTACTTTTCAAAAGAAACTCACAATATAGAGAAAATCTTGTGAAAATGAGTATTTAAAAGTATTTTCATTGTCATTTAACTCAATTATTAAAAACAAATGAAGTGGGACTTATGGCCAGATGGCAGAATAGACAGACAAGCTATCCAGACCCTCCTCAACAACAACAAAAATAAATAAATAAGAAATCAATTGAAATAGACACATACAATAATCCTGGAACACTGAGCTTGGAAGGAAAGGACAAAGAAGTGGTTTATAAACTGACTAGTAGATGAAACTGAATGAAAACTGCAAATAAGGAGACAAATAGATCCATGGAGTCAACTGTGAAAATGGTGTGGACATTTTGATGTCTTCAAGCAGCATTCTGATCAGGGCAGCACCCTGATAATCAGCTCAGCTTGCAAAGCATTGCATGAGAACCCACATGGTGGCTGGTAAAAAGCAAGGTGTGCTATTCCCCTTGTATCCCACACTCCCACCACTTGTCTGTCAATTTGTCATATTGCCGTGCAGTGCATGTTGCTGTGAGGCTGAAGGCTATGCATTGGTATACCAAGTACCAGCAAGGTAACATATGGTCGGCAGATTTCAACAGAACTTCCAGACTAAGAAAAAATAGGAAGAAGGTCGGGGCCACCCACTTCTGAAAAAAATTGGCCACTGAAAACCTAATGAATAGCAGTGAAACACTGTCTCATATATTACTGGAAAACGTTATGAATAGCCCTGAAATGTTATCTGATATAATACCAGAAGAGGAGCCCCTTAGATTGGAAGGCACTTAAATATGACCAGGGAAGAGCTGCCTCCACAAAGCAGAGTTGTTAATGATATAGATGGACTGAAGCTTTCAGGACCTGCATTTGCTGATGGGCATGATTTAAAATGGGAAGGAACAGCTGCAAACATACACTAATAATCAGAACTTTATAATGTACAAAATATGAATCTAGGAAAATTGGAAGATGTAAAAAATGAAATCGAACGCATAAAGACCAATATCCTAGACATAAGTGAGCTGAAATGGACTGGTATTAGCCATTTTGAATCACACTATCATATGGTCTACTATGCCAGGAATGACAAATTGAAGAAGAATGGTGTCACATTCGGAATCAAAATTAATGTTTCAAGATCTATCCTGAAGTACAATAGTGTCATTGATAGAACAATATCTATACTTCTGCAAGGAAGACCAGTCAACACTATTCAAATTTATGCACCAACCAGTAAAGCCAAAGATGAAGAAATGGATTTTTATGACCTTCTGCCGTCTGAAATTGACCAAGCATGAAATAAAGATGTATTGATTATTACTGATGATTAGAATACAAAAGTTGGAAACAAAGAAGAATCATCAGTAGTTGGAAATGTGGTCTTGGTTATAAAAATTGATGTTGGAGATAACTTGACAGAATTTTGAAAGACCAACGACTTACTCATTGCAAAACCTTTTTTTTCAACAATGTAAGTGGTAGCTACTGTTGTTGTTAGGTGCCGTCGAGTCATCTCCAACTCATAGGTACCCTATACAGAGCAGAACAAAACACTGCTTGGTCCCATGCCAGCTCCACAATCTTTGCTGTACTTGAGCCCATCGCCACAGCCATTGTGTCAATCCATCTCATTGAGGGTCTTCCCCTCTTTTGTCGACCCTCCACCTTACTAAGCACAACATCCTTCTCCAGGGAATGGAGACAACATGATCAAAGTAGGTGGTATCTATACATGTGGACTTTGCCAGATGGAATCATATAACTACATGTATGGAAAGAGGCAATGGAGAAACTCAATATCTTCAGTCAAACCATGGCCAGGAAGAGACCTGTTCATATGTAAATTCAAGTTGAAGCTGAAGAAAATGAAAATAAGTCCATGAGAACCAAAATATGACCTTGATTATATCCCACCTGAATTTAGAGACCCTCTGAAGAATAGATTTGATGCATTTTACACCAATGACTGGAAACCAGACAAGTTGTGGTATGACACTGAGGCCATTATGTTGGTTATTTAGTGGTGCTCTAACAGAAAATACCATAAAAGGGTGGTTTTCATAAACAGGAGTATATTCTTTTACAGTTTAGAAGTCTAGACATCCAAGTTCAAAGTGCCAGCTGTAGGGGCTGGGTGAAAGCCCCTCAACCTTGAGCTTCAGCTCTACCTCTTGCTCTCGGCCCACTAGAGTTGGAGGTGTCTCATCACTCAGGCAGCTGCTGACTGTTGAGGCTGACAAACCTAAGGTCAACAAGTAAAATTGCACAGTCTCAAAATTATCAAACCACATGGCAGGCCACTAATTCAAGTCCATTAATAATCCTAGGATCAGCAGACATGGCAGGCTGCTGAACAATGACTCAGCTACATACAAGTTTCAAGCATGCCTAAATTTTGGATACCTTTCTCAAAACTTCTTATATACTGCAAGCAGGCCACATCCCTACGGCAGCTATTCACCTGCTCCAGTAGATTCAACCATCGATTGATTACCA
>NW_006922181.1:39297-42183 GCF_000298275.1 Orycteropus afer afer
AGATCTGAAGAAAAACTTCAAGCCTTGAGTTGCAGTAATGAAGGATTTTATGGGTAAACTATTTAATGATGCAGGAAACATCAAAAGAAGATGGAAAGAATACAAAGACTCACCATGCCAAAAATAACTGGTTAATGTTCAACTATTTCAGGATGTAGCATATGATCAAGAACAAATGTTACTGAAGGAAGAAGTCCAAGCTGCACTGAAGGAATTTGTGAAAAACTTGGCTCCAGGAATTCACAGAATACCCATTAAGATGTTTCAACAAACCAATGCAACACTGGAGGTACATTCTCATTTATGCCAAGAAATTTAGAAGGCATCTACCTGGCCAACTGACTGAAAGAGGGCAATATTTTTGCCCATTCCAAAGAAAGATGATCTTCAATGAGATTGATTGACATACTGCTGCAATGGTTGGCTCAAGCATAGCAAGGATTGTGAGGAAGGCACAATACCAGGCAGTGTTTTATTCTGTTGCATATAGGGTTGCTATGAATCGAAGCTGACACAACAGCACCCAACAATAACAACACCCCACACCTTCCCAATGGACAGAGGTGTGGCCATCCCCATCCCTACCCACCTACTGGACTGACAGGAATTCCATCTTGGATCAGGCACTCTGTCTCCCCTGTCTTCCGGGCAGCCAAGAAATGGTTCTGGGACCAGCAACCCTCCTCTCACCTGCCTTATGGGCTAGCAGGAACTTTGTCTAGGACCAGGCATCCTACACCCAGCCAAAAATTAGGACAGCAGGAAGTTCTGGGAGCAGGGACCCTGTGCACAGGCATCTTTCGGGACAGAAAGAAGCATTTCTGGAAACAGACACATTGCCCCCAGGTGCTTTTGAGGCTTCCAGGAACTCCAACTGGAACCAGGTACCTCGCACCCAGCCACTTTTTGAGCTGGCAGGAACTTTTCCAGGTCCAGGCACCCTGTCCCCAGACGTCTTCTGAGCCAGAATGAACTCCTTCTGTGATCAACTGCCCTGTCCCCAGATGCCTTCAAAGTAGGCAGGAACTAGTTCCAGGACAAGGCACCCAGTTCCAAGCTGTCTTTTGGCCCAAACTGGGACTTCTTCCGGGACCAGATGTCCTGTACTCATCTACCTTTTGGAATAGAAGCTGTTTCTTCTGGGAACAGGGGCCTTGTACCTAACTGCTTTTGGGACATCAGGAACTTTTTCTGGCACCAGATACCCTGTCCCAGCTGCTTTAAATGCTGGCAGGAACTCCTTCTGGAACCAGGTGACTTGCTTTTGCTCCCAGCCACCTCTTGGGTCAGTAGGAACTTTTTCAGAGTCCAGACACCCTGCCACTGGACATCTTCTGGGACAGCAAGATGTCCTTTTATGTATAAGCACCCTGCCCCCAGCTGTCTTCTTGATAGGCAGGAGCTAGTTCCAGGAAGGCACCCTTCCCCCCAGCTATCTTTTGGGCCAGCAGGAATTCTGGTTCCAGGTGCCCTGCTCATGACCACCTGCTTGGCCAGCAGAAACACTGCCTGGATGCCCTACTTTCCCTCAACCCCAGTTTTCTCCTTTTTTTAATTATTATTTTTCTTCCTTTTCCCTGGTTCTTGGGTTTTATTTAATTTCTTTCTTTTTTTTTCTTTTTTTCTTTTTCTCTTTTCACTCTCCCATCTCTTGTTTTCTTTTTGCATTTTTCTTATTTTGTCTCCACTGTTCTTCCTCTTGTTCCCTTTTCCTTATTTACTTCTCCCTAGATTTCTTTCCCCTTTTCTGTTTGTCCTCCATGTGTTTTCTTTTTGTGGTTATTGTGTTTGTGTTGTTTGTGTTATTTGTTCTCTTGATTATATTGTTTTTCAATGTTGTTGCTTTTTAATTTTTTGTCTTACTGAGCAAGAGACAGCAACCATATCTACATGATCCAAACACATCTGCACCTCTTGCAGCACCCCCACACTGAGTGAGGGCAACCACCTGCTTCTGCACCAATTGATCAACAATAGACTACAGCCAATACCAGTCCATGGAGCAAGCAGGCCTGGAGTGTTACTCTGTTTTCTACTTTGGCAGCACTTAGGCATTCACTTCTTGTCTCCTGGTAGTGTGATATAGGATGAGAATGTGTACATTGTTTTATCTTTGTGTATGTATATATGTGAGTGTGTGTGTGTGTGTGTGTGTGTGTGTATGACCTGGATGAATCACATCAACATACAATCATAAATTAAGTACACAATGTCTTAGGGAGGACTGGCAACCCTACTTCAAACAAAGAAGTCAGATAAAGTAGTACAAACAATTAACCAAAATACAGAGCAAGAGAGCCTCCATGAAGAACAAATGGCATTGGAATTACCAGATAAGGAATTCAAAAGAATTATATTTAGGTACTTTCAATGGATTGAGGGATAGATCAAGAAAACACTGACAACTTTAATGAAAACAAAGACAAAACTCTAGAATAATTCAAGAACAAAAAGACAAAATGAATGAAAAATTAGAAAGCATACAAAATCATCAAATAGAAGGGCAGAAGATTAATACTGAGATTTCAGAAATAGATAACACAGTGAAAGTGCAAAGGAGTAGAATTGAATCAATGGAAGGCAGAATCATTGAGATTGAAGACAAATCTTTCAATACTACTTTGTTAAGGGAACAATTAGAAAAGAGAAAGAAAAAAAGAGGAAAGTAAGAGAAAATTAAAACCACAGAGAAAATTGTCTAATATCAAGAAAGACAAGAAGATATGCATTCAAGAAATTCAATGAGCCCCAAACAGGATAGACAACAAAAGAAAATCACCAAGATATATCTAATAAAAGGAGCACTGGTAGTGTAGTGCCTAAGGCACTTGACTGCTAACCAGGAGGCTGGTGGTTCAAACACACCAGCCACTCCTCAGAAGGAAG
>NW_006922181.1:42561-44032 GCF_000298275.1 Orycteropus afer afer
AAAGGAATTTATGAAAGCCAGATCAACTTTACAAGAAAAGCTAAAGAGAATCTTCTGGACAGATAATCAACAAAAGTGGATACATAATTAACAAAAGTAGGCAATAACCTGTGATTAACACACATGACAACATAACCTAGAAACCAATCCATATATAAAAGTATCCAAAGTAAAATAAATTTACAAGACGGTAAATAGGGAAATGGAGACAACAATTGGCAAATGAGGACAACTACAAAGTACTTGGAAACCCAAGGAGGGGTCGCTATGAGTCAGGTCCAACTCGACGGCACATAACAACAACAGCAACAAAGCAAAAAGAAGGAATAAATAGTGTAGGTACATATTTTCAAATGGAGAGGAACTCAAGAGATATTGTTGTAGAATGGACTATTTTCAACTTGGGAAGAAAATGATAAATCACAGGGTAACCTCAAAAAAATCAATAGATCTTATAATAAAAAAAGAAGAAGAAGATCATAAATATTTAGCAAATACTAACACAATAACAATGAAGGAAATAGTAAGAAAATTCATGAACAAAATGAGCTCACAATAAAAATAATATGGAAAAAAGAAATCAGCAACACTACAAAATAACACATAGAAAAATGACAACAAAAAATCCATACTTGTTGATAATTACACTGATCAAATGATTAGATGTACCAATCAAGAGACAGAGAGTTGTGGAATTGATAAGGAAGCATAATCAATATTCTGTCCAGAAGAAACACACCCTACACACAAAAACAAAAACAGATTCAAAATCAAAGTTTTGGGTGAAAAAAAAAAGTATCAAGCAATTGTTAATCAAAAAGAGCATGAGTGGAAATATTAATTTCTGATAAAATAGACTTTAGGACAAAAACCACCATAAAAGACAAGAAAGAACATTATGTAATGATGAAAGGGTCAATTGGATAAGAGGAAATAACCATAATATATATCTACACACCCAATGAAGGAGTCTCAAAATAAACAAATCACACTTTAACAGAATGGAAAAGAAAAATAGACAACTCCACAATAATAGTCAGAGCCTTCAATATTCCACTTTCAATGGAGGATAGAACAACTAGAAAGAAACTCAACAAAGACACAGAACTAAACAATAAAATCAAACAACACAACCTCATAGACTTATACAGAATATTCCACCCAACAATAGCACAATATACATTCTTTTCCAGTGCAATTATAATATTCTCCATAATAGTACATATGTTAGGACATAAAGCAAGCCCTGATAAATTTTAAAATACTAAAATACTTTACCAATCTCAATGCTATACAACTAGAAATCAAAAACATGGAAACTGAATAACACCCTGCTTAAAACAATAAAATTAAGAAATTCCTTGGATCTAATGAGAATTAAAACACAACATACTAAAATTTTGGGGACACCACAAAAGCATTGTGCAGTGGGTAATTTATAGCAATAAACACACACATCAAAAATGAAAAA
>NW_006922181.1:44312-47097 GCF_000298275.1 Orycteropus afer afer
AGGATACTATGAAGAACGTTGCTCCAACAGTTTTGAAAACCTAGAAGAAATGGACATATTTCTAGAAACACATTACCTACCCAAACACAGACAGGTAGATAATTTGAACAGACCCATAACAAAAGTAGAAATTGAATAGGTCATAAAAAACAACAAAAGAAGTCCTGGCCCAGACAACTTCACTGGTGGATTCTACCAAACACTTAGAAAAGAGTTGACAATTCTATTCAAACTATTCCAAAATATAGAAAATAAAGTAATACTGCCGAATTCATCTTATGAAGCAAGCATAAACCTAATACCAAAAGCATAACCCTAATAACAAAGACACTACTAAAAAAGAAAACCATAGATCAATATCCTTGATGAACATACATACAAAAATTCTCAATAAAATACTAGCCAATACACTTGAACAAGTGTATCAAATAAATGATACATCATGACTAAGTGGGATTCATAGCATGTACACAGGGATGGTTCAACAGGAGAAGTACAATCAGTGTAATTTACAACACAAAACAAAGGAAAAGAACTACTTGATCATATCAGTTGATGAAGAAAAGGCATTTGGTAAAATCCAGTACCCATTCCTGATAAAAGTGCTTGACATGATAGGAATAGAAGGTACATTCTCAACATAATTTAGGACATATATATGAAAATAATGGCCAACATTATTCTTAATAGGGAGAGACTGAAAGCATTCTCCTTATGAACAGGTATCAAACAAGGATGCTCTTTATCACCATTCCTGTTCATAGTGTACTGGAAGTCCTAGCCAGAACAATAAGGCAAGAAAGGGAAATAAAAGGCATTCAAAGTAAAGTTATCCCTATTTGCAGATGATATGATCCTATACATAGAAAACCCTAGATACTCCATAATAAAACTATTGTAGAGAATAGAAGTGTTCAGTAAAAAGGAAGGGTGTAAGATCCACATAGAAAATTCAGTTGGATTGCCATATACTAAAAAAGAGAACTTGGAAAAGAAAATCAGGAAAACAATACCATATTCAATAAATATCTACCCAAAAGAGGTAGTTAGGAATAAATCTAACCAGAGACACAAAAGACCTAAACAAAGAAAACTACAAAACATTATTATAAGAAACCAAAATAAACTTACATAAATGAAAGAATATACCAAGCTAATGGATAGAAAGAGTCAACATTGTGAAAATGTTAATACTACCTGAAGCAACCTAGAGATACAAAGCAATCCCAATCTAGATTCTGTCATCTGTCATTAAAGAGATGGAAGAATTAATCACTAAATTATATGGAAAGAATGAGATCCCAGATAAGTAAAATACTACTAAAGAAGAAAAAGAAAGTAAGAGACCTCACACTCCCTGCTCTCAAAACCTACTGCAGAGCCATGGTAGTTAAAACAGTGTGGTACTGATATAATGACAGAGACATACACCAATGGAACAGAATTGAAAACATAAAAGTCAATCCACCTTTGACAAAGGGCCAAAACTCATTTAATGGGGAAGAGATGCTGGCAAAACTGGATATCCATTTGCAGAAAAAAATAAAACAGCACCCATATCTCACACCATATGCAAAAAAAAAAAAAAAATCAAATAAGATCAAAGACCTGAACATAAAACCTAAAACTGTAACAACCATCAAACAAAAAATCAACAAACTTAGGGGCCCTAATTCAAGGCATAAATACGTTATTGAACATAATTAAAAATGCACAAACACCAGAAGTCAAAATAGATGACTAGACCTCCTAAAAATTAGACACATATGTGCATCCAAAAATTTCACCAAGAGAGGAAAAAGAGAACTCACAGACTGAGTAAAATAATTTGGCAACAACATATTGGACAAGGGCTAATCTCTAAAATTTATAGACAACTTCAACACCTTAACTACAAAAAGACAAATAATCCAATTAAAAAATGGGAACGTCACCAAACAAGACATTCAGACAGTTAACAAATACAAGAAGAAATACTCATGATCAGTAGACATTAGAGAGACACAAATCAAAACAACAATGAGGTATTATCTCAAGCCAGCACTAATAGCAAAGTTAAAAACAAAGAAAAAAGGAAACAATAAATGCAAGCAAGGGTGTGGAGAGACTGGAACCCTCATGCATTGTTGGTGGAATTGTAAAATGATGCAACCACTGTGGAAAATGGTATGGCTCTTCCTTAAAAAGTTGTAAATAGAAATATATGATTTAGCAATTTCACTACTAGTTATATATCCTGAAGAAATAAGAGCCATGACACAAACAGATACATGCACACCCATATTCATAACAGCACTATTCACGAAAGCATAAAGATGGAAACAACCTAAATGCCCATCAAGGGAAGAACAGATCAACAAACTATGGTACATACACTCAATGGAATACTACGCAACATTAATGAACCATGATGAATCTGCAAAATATCTCATAACATGGATGAACTTAGATGACATTATGCTGTGTGAAATTAGTCAAACACTAAAGGGCAATTATTGTATGAGACCACGATCTTAAAAAGTCAAGAAAAGGTTTCCACCAAAAAAATAAATATGGTTACCAGGGGTGTTTGAGGAAGGGTGGGTAAACCAAAAACTAGAGGGTACACACATATTAACTTGGGTGAAGGGAAAGGCAAAAAACAAATTGATTAAAAGAACAACAACAAATGACTCTCAATGATATGACTCTCAACTCTACACTGTTCAATATTTAAAAATGTCTTCTAAATGAATGAAGATATTTAAAAATATCTTCTACATGAATGAAGATATTTAAAAATATC
>NW_006922181.1:47322-59372 GCF_000298275.1 Orycteropus afer afer
ATTTTTCTCCTATGACAACCGTGACACCAAATATCAATATAAATTAATTTTAAAATTACTCTCAAATTGCTATATTACAGAATGTTTAAAATATTTCTTTTCAAAATTTTGGAGTGTATTTGATCCTGTTGCTTAATAAAATACTATTATCATTACTAAAATATTTAGTATTATTGGTAAATAAATGTTTATAATGTCCTTCGTGTCATTTTAATTACCTATTGCTCTTAATTTTAAAGTGTAGGTAACATATTAGTAAATTTGTAAATGGACATGACACATATATACATACACACACATTCACAACTTTTTCAATAGGGTTACATGATAGAAAATTTTGGCGACATAAGAAATCTCAAGTTAAAACTTAGCATGAATAGAATTGAATTTGATCACCTGTAGGATAAATCTTCACCCTGAAGTCAGAACTTGAGTGTTTGTTTGGGTTACCCAGTGCTGCTCTGACAAGAACATATCACAAATTGGATGGCTTGAACAAACAGGAGTTTATTCTCTTACATTTTGAGAGGATAGAAGTACAAATTCAAAGTGCCAGGCTCCAGGGGCTGTGTGAAAGCCCCTCCATCTTGGGTGTCATCTCTGACTCTTGCCCTTGGCCCACTGAAGCTAGATGCATCTCTTCACTCAGGCAGCTACTGGCTGCTGAGGCTAACAAGTCCAAGGTCAACAAATAAAATGGCACAGTCCTGATGTTACCAAACCACATGGCAGGCCATTAATTCAAGTCCATTGAAAGGCTCACGGTTGGCAGAACATAGCAGGCTGCTGAACAAAAACATGGATACATGCAGGGTTCAAGTGTGCCACAAGCTAGAGACCATTCCCAAAGTTTTTTCTTATAAATGGGAATCACACCACATCCCTAAAGCAGCTATTCAGCTACTTGTGGTAGCTCCCACAATGGAATTGATTGCCAATCTCCTCATGGGAAATAACTACCACCAACTGCCCAACCACTCAACCAGGCCCAGTCAAGTTGATATGCAAACTTAACCACCACAGTATTTGTCATTAGCATTCCTTGAGAATCTCCATCTGGTCCATGAACCATCTAGATAACCATCCTGATCTCCTGATCCTCTTCCCCCTCTACCAGAAGCCTCATCCTGTAAAGGATGGGTATTACTCAAGTATTTATGGATTCCTGAGTTTGCTGGACTGCAGTAGCTCAATGATCATCCTTGAAGGAAGCTGCAAATGCTGGCAAAGCTGGAGAGGACACCCTGACTCAGTCAAAGAGATCTGAGGAGATCTGGTGGAACACCACCACATTTCACCGCCCTATTTGACCAAAGAACTGTCACTCTATAGCCTCACACTTTGGATTTAAATCACCAGTGTCCAGAACAGGTTCCCTTCACCTGACTCTACCCGGCAAGGAGCTCTTTAACCACACAGTCATGTGGAGAGGCATGGAGACCAGCATAATTAGGCCAGGTTTTGTTATATTACTACTAAAATTGAAGCAAGAAAAAAAATTATATCCAGTATCAGCTGGGAACGAAGTATTTTAGATGATGTAAACATATTTTTATGAAAAAATTGTACTTAAATATGTCAAATTAAAACCTTTTCAATATATAACTTCCTTTTCTGCCTAAGGTTTCTGAGTACAATAAATATTTTCCTAATGACTTTGTATCATGACTATGTACATCAATTATTATCTAATATTGTCATACAATGATACAATGGGACATTGGTGGTTCAGTGACAGAATTCTTGCCTTCCATGCAGGGGACTCAAGTTCAATTCCTGGTCAATGATTATCGTGCATAGCCACCACCTAACTATCAATGGGGGTTTGTAGGTTTCTGTGATCCTGAACAAGTTTCAATGGCACTTACAGACTAAGATGAACTAAGAAGAAAGGCCTGGTGATCTACTTCTGAAAATCAGCCAATGAAAACTCTACAGATTAAAATGCTTAAATCTGTACCTGCAACTGACCATGAGGACAGGGCTGGACAGCATTTTGTCCCATTGCTCATAAGGTCAACATGAGTCAGAGGTCAACTTAACAGCATCTATCAACAACACTAACTTCCAAGTGGTACTTGACCTTACATTCAGAGCCCTCTTATTACCATACATTTTAGTCTTTGAATTAGGTTTTAGCACTTTCTGTCCTCTTGAAGCCCTGTTTTCTGTCAATGTATGATGCTTTTGATGGTACCTTTCACCTTGTGTTTTCTGGTTTATTATAGTCTGAGAGCATCTTAGATCTGCCTTTTAAAAGTGCTAGCCTGACCTATGATAGGGCCTATGTAAGATTCTGTGCATAAAGTGCTTCAGCATCCCTGCAGAAGATGTACTGTGTCCTCTCAACTCTGCATGTTCTTTTTACTTTCTGATTCTGAGATGTGCTTCAGATTCTGAGACATGGAAATGAATAGGCCCTTTTTATACTGAGAGATGCCGCTAAACTCATCCAGACAACTAGATCTCACCATTGAGGACAATAAATTAATCTATAATTTGATTGATAAAAAATAAATGTTAAGCCCCCTCAATCATACTTCAAATTATTAGGAATACGGTTCATCTGTCAAATGTTAAAGCTAAATTTGATGTAAAGTATTTCTGGGGCTTCAGGAAACTTAATTATATATTCAGGGGCTAAGCTGAAATTCCACCACCTCAAATCCAATAAAAATAAGGAAGTAAGAATCTGTTATTTTTTTATTGAATAGACTATTTTTAGCTCAGTTTTAGGTTTACAAAAAAGAGAACAGAAAGTAAAGAGAATTCTTATGGGACCTTCCCTTCCTTCCATGCACAGTTTCACCTATTATTAATGTCTTACATGAGTGTAATACATTTGTTATAATTGATGAACCAATATTCATATATTATTATTTAGCAAAATCCATAGTTTTCATTAAGGTTAACTTTTACGTTGTATACTTCTATGGGTTTGACAAATTGCATAATGACATGTGTCCATCATTATAGTATCATGTGTAATAATTTTACTGCCCTAAAACTGCCCTGTGCCCCACCTATTCATCTTTTTTTTCCCATCTCTCCAAAGGTCTGACAGTTATGCCTTTTCCAGAATGTCATATCATGGGAATCATACAGTATGCAGCATTTTAAGACTGACTTCTTTCTCTTAGCAATATGCAGGAAGCTACTTAATTTTAAACCAACTCTTTGGTTAGGCTCATAAAACAATTCTTTCTAAGCTGATTTTATTAGGAGCTGGTCCAGCCAGGAGCTTGTCTGCTCCAAAGCTGCTTCAGCTAATAACTGCTCTGACTGCTAAAAGGAGGTGCATGCCCTCTGCTTCAAGGACTCTTCCAGTCCTTGCCTGTGTACCTCTTCCTGATGCCATGCTGTACCTGAGTTGTATTCTATTATTTCTAATTTTGTCCTGTTACTTTCAGTTATGTCCCATTTTCCCTAACAAACCACATAGCCAACAGAGAAAAAGAATGCGACAGGAGGAGCAGCTGGAGTCAAAGATAATGGAAAAGTTAGAAAGTATTTTACTTGACCTCCACCTCATAGGAACAAACTTTATGCTGATTCTAATTTTCAAATTTATCCTTAAGTATCACATAGTGGACTTTTCCCAAACCCACATCCAGGGCCCTACCAGGTCAGCTCCTGGCTCTCTGAGGATCCAATTGACAGGTCACATGGAACTCTTTAACCCATACACTAATTATTACCAAAAACTACATTGTAACTTAGTAGAAGAAAACATGATGAAATTTTGGATTCTGTTTGTCCAATTAAACAACTTAAAAAAAAAAAAAAAAAACTGACATTATGTATGTTTTTCCATTTGTTGATAGAAAACCACTGGAGATTCAGTGTTTGCCTTCATCTTGGGACAGATTACAAAGAAAGCAGTGCTCTCCCCACACCAGATTCTGTGGCATGAATTGTCATTTACGAAAGTGAAACATCAATTCATTTTTTAAAAAACACAAACTTTTAGACCTCCCAGGATTCCAATTGGCAACATGTACAAACACAAAAAAAGACTCAAAAGAAATTCAGCAAATAGCCAGACTTGTTCCTTATTCATTCAATACACATTTTTGAGCATCTACTGTCTCTGACGTTGGTACTTTCTTGAGGATACAAAAATGGGGTGAAAAAAAAATTAAATGTCCTGAAATGTGAAGTTCACGTTATGGTGGGGATGGCAGACAATAAACAGAACCAGTCAGTAAATCACATGGTGTATTAGAAAATAGGGAACTCTGGTAGTGTAGTGCCTAAGGCACTTGACTGCTAACCAAAAGGCTGGTGGTTCACAACCACTAGCCACTCCTCGGAAAAAAAGTTTGTGCAATCTACTTCCGTAGTGATACCACCTCAGAAACCCAAGGAGGGGTCACTATGAGTTGGGTTCGACTCGACAGCACATAACAATAACAACATTAGAAAATAAACACTAAAAGAGAAGTTCAGTAGAACAATGGGAAGGAAGAGATGGAATGGTGCTGAGGAAAAGGTACAAGGGAGAGTTTGACTCAAAGTAAAATCCTGAAGGCAGAGAGGATACATTCTAAGCAACCCCTGGGGGGATATTTTCTTAACTGAGGGAGCAGCAAGGGCAAAAGCCATGTGGTAGAAGAGACTAGTGTGGCTGGAGCAGAGTAAGAAAGTGTGTGCAGAAGGGTGAAAGAGAGAAACAGAGTGGCGAGAGGGAGGAGGATTTTAGCTTTTGCTCTGAGATGGGGAATTTGAGCACAGGAATGAATTTGTAAAACTTACATTTTTTAAAATTCCAAATTCACACTGGAATGCCTGGGAAGGGGGTGGCAAACATGGATGCACAGAGACAAGTTAGGAGGCATTTGCAATCACCCTTGAAAGAGATGATGTGTCTGGATCAGGGTGGTTGTGATTGAGCCAAGAGAAGTAAGTGGTCAGCATCTGGGTATGTTTTGCAAGATGAGGGCCTGGTTTGCTCTCAGACTGAATATGGGTGTGGGAAAAGAGAGGAGCAGCAGTTGATGCCAATGATTTCCGCCACAGAGGATGGGAGGATGGAACTGCCCCTCACTGACAAGGACACACTGTGGCACATACTGAAAGAGACACACATCCTGTGGAAATGCCCAGTAAGCAAGTAAGTATACATGTCAGGCATTCAGGGAAGAAGTCTTGGCTGGAGAGTTATATCTGGGAGGAAAAAATGCAGATAATGGTTCTAATGAGGTAGAAGTGTTCAATAATAATACATTGAGATCAGATAGAAAAATGAAGTGGTTCTGGGATAGAGCCCTATACATGACAATATTAAGAGGTGGCTGAGTTGATTAGGAGGGCTTGGCAAAAGAGACAGAGAAAACAGAAGAGCGTGGCTCCTTGAAAGCAAGAAAAGAAACTGCTTTTTGAAGGGAGGGATAGATCAATGGGTTCAAATTGGGACACAAGCTTGTTGCTACAGTTAGGTGTTGTCGCATTGGCTCTAACTCATAGTGACCTTATATATAGCAGAACAAAACATTGCCTGGTCCTGCACCATCTTCATGATTGTCGGTACCCTTGAGTTCATTGTATGGCTAATATGTCAACCATCTCACTGAGAATTTTCCTTATTTTTGCTGACCTTCCACTTTACCAAACATGACGTATTTTTCTCTCAATTAGTCTTTCCTGACGACATGTCCAAAGTAAGCAAGTCACAGTTTTGCCACCATCATTTCTAAAGAGTATTCTGTTGTATTTCATCTAAATGATAAAACCTGTAAATCATGTAAATGGTGCCTCATCCTCCCAATTTAATGCGTCTATATACACATATGTATATATGAGCAGTCCCCGTTTCCCTTTGCATTTATAAACATATTTGTAAACCTCATTTCTGATAAGGATATGTTGCTTATGCCATCTCACCCCTGATAAGCATACGTTATTTATGTAAGTCATCTTGGCACTGAGAGGACGTCTGGTAGAGTAGTTGTTAAAGCATTCGGCTGTTAACAAAAAGGTTGGCAGTTAGAACACATCAGCTACTCCATGGGAGAAAGATAAGGTAGTCTGTTTGCATAAAGATTTACACTCTTGGAAACACGATGGGGCAGTTACACTCTGCCCTAGAGGGTCACCATGAGTCAGAATCAACTCAATGGTGATAGTGGGTTGGCACTGAGAGGCATATGGCCACATCCTCCATAAAAGACAAAGAGCTGCTACATGCCTAAGATGCCAACAACCTAGACTCAAACCTTCACCTTCAGTTTAGTAGCTGAGCACATTAGCTGAGCACTTTTATGTTAATGGAAACATAATTTCTAAATAAGCAACATCAGTTTAACACACACTTACTCACCAGGATAAACTTCCTAGTAAAGAATGTAACCTAGAACCAAAAGAATGGCAGTTTCCTTAAATGCCCAGATACTCAAATAGCAAAAAATACTCACTTGCCATCAAAAAACCAAGATAAACATATATCTCCCTATGTCACCCTGCTATACACAGATCTGGCAGCTGACCACTAGATGTTTGGAAAATGATTCTAGCATCTTGAGGAAATTGGGGTGGAGACCTCATACAGCAGACACGTGAACTGGGGGCATTCAGGAGGTGGAGGCAGTCTGAGGGACGAACCAAACTGACCAAATGTCCAGGGTGAGGCAGTGTAGTCCTTGTTGCCTAGTTATATAACCTCTTGCCTACCTAATTAATTTTAATTGCTTCATCAAGTAATTGCTTAATTAACTTGTTAAATGGGAGCACTTGTGCAAATGAATAGTTAATAAGCAATGAGTAATTTGTAGTTTTCTAGGTTACCTTTTCCAAATGGCTTTCTGAAACTTGGGAGCATTCACATAGAGTAATCGTCAATTTATTCAAACACAACAAAAATGTCAAAGGCAGTTCAAATTAAATAAGGACTAGGCATCAGCTATTGTATTTTGCAATTTGTCTGTCTCTGCATCTTCCAAAAGCACTTGGGGTTGAATGGTGGATATAAACAATGATTACAGAGGAATTTAAGAAAATGGGAGGAGGGAGTTGGAGGCAATGAATCTATACAGCACTTCTACTGGAACAGACACAGAACTGAGTGGTAGTAGCTGAAGAGGGTGGTGGGATAAAGAGATAAGAGTATTTCTATCATAAGACAAATATTTGTACGCTGACAGGATGAGGTGGCAGAGCAGGGAATGGTCCTTACAAGAGAGGTGGAAGAGTTGTTATTTTGGTGTCCTGAAGCTTTTGAAGGGCTTAGGAACTTAGTGCACAAGCAAAGTTCATAGAAATTGGTTCACAGAGGGTCATGCACAGCCACTGTTGTAACAGGAAAGAGAAAAACATACCTGGGGGTGAAGATGGTGGTACATAGTGGCTGTGGCAGGGAGAGAAGCTAGCTTAACTCAGGAAAAAGACAATGGATTAAGCCCAATAAAATGGTAAGAAAGAATATAACAAAGACAGAAGTAGAATTTAGTGAATAGAAAACAAAGTTTAAATTGAGAAGAGCAACAAATATAAAATTTGGTTTATTAGAAAACTGATAAAATAGAAAAAAGCTTTTTGTCAAAAGTAACCACAACCAGTTACCATTGAGCAAATTCCAACTCATGGTTACCTCATATGTGACAGAGTAGAACTGTGCACCACAGAATTTTCAATGGTTAATTTTTCAGAATTACATAACCAGGCCTTTCTTCCAAGGTGCCTCTGATTGGACTCAAACCTTCACCCTTTCTGTTAGCAGCTGAGCACATTAGCCATTTGTACTATCCAGGGACTCTTTCCAAAGTAAACTAGGTATAGTTTGTAGGAAATACAAAATAGAACAGTCTGTAGGAAACAAACCCCAGGAATATTTTTTCTGATGTTTTCTCCTGAAGGCTTCCCATTCTTTGCTTCTCTGACTTGAGGCAATGTTATTTATCCTGACAAAATACTTGTGCAAAATGCCACTACTTCTTGCATTTCACAGCTTCTAATTTCCATAGGCCTGGTTCAATGCCATGGGAGCATTTCCATCACACTATTCCTGTGAATTGGGTAAAGTGAATCAGACTACCATATGATTGACTTTGTCTAGGTATGTAATGATTTTGCTTTGGAGCCAAAGGGCCAAATACCAATCAGTCATTTTGGTTAGACTGAACCGTCTCTACAACCTGCCAAAGCAGAACAACCACCTGTGGCCATGCAATATCCAGAGGGCAGCTACATCACTACTGTGCCAAGCTAAGACCCACCAATGATGGAGCCTGTGTCTCAGCAAGAGGAAATTACACAATGCTGATCCTTGCCTAAAGCAAGTTCGCACCCCAACAGCCTGGCAGGTGGTGCTCTAGCCTCTGGAAGAGGGAGTGCACCACCTCTCCCAGAGTCAACTGGAAACTCTCCCCTTCATGACCTTGTAAAATAAGCTGTAGATATAGAATTACACAAATGCAAATTAAATCCTACACAGACATGATGGCACTTAAAATGTTTAGAAGGAACTTTTATGTCCCCTAAGCCAGCGATTAGTGAAGTAAACACCCCAGGACCTAACCAGATAAAGTGAAGGATGAGCTGGATGGAAGAGAGAGGCGGCATGTGAGGAAGACTGAAGCAAACCAAACTGCATGCTTCCATCTTGCTGGAGGAGCATGTTCAACACCACATCATTGTTCCCATAGTGCAAAATAAACAATATTGCCAAATCTTTAGAAATTTCTAAAGAAGTCAGAAATTTGGGGTTTGAATCAGAGATTGATTGGTCATGAAATAATTTTTTTTTTAATTTTTATTGAGATTTGGATGAATGTTTACAGAGCAAATTCATTTTCCATACTAAAGTTCACATTGTCTCATGACATTGACTGCAATTTCCCACAATGCAACAGCACTCTTCCCACTTTCTGCCCACAGTTACCTCTTCCCTGTGTCCTTCCCTCCCATGAACTCCTGCACCCCAAATAGTCTCCCTGTACATACACAGCCCTTCTATTCTCCCAAGATTGATCTTTCCAAGGAGTGTATCTACCTAATGAAATGTTCAGCTCATATGCCTGTCTTTTGTTTGGCTTGAAACCACAGGAGTGGGTTCAATTCCAGATCTGAGGGGTGGATAGGGGCTATAATCTCAGGGGTTTCACCAGGCTCTATCAGACCAGCAAACCTGGTCTTTCTCTCTCTCTCTCTTTTTTTTTTTTTTTTTTTTAATGAATCTGAGTTTTGTCCCATATTGTTCTCCCACTCTATCCAGGATCTCATACATAGGTCACCCTCCAAGTGTTTGACAGTGGTAGTTGGGCACCATCTAGTTCTATTGGTGTCATAGTCATGCAAGCTGAGGATCACATGTTGTACCAGTCACTTGGACTAATTGTTTCCATGAATCTATGGCTTTCTTCATTCTTCTTTGCTCTGGAATAGGAGAGAGTCATCATTGCTAGATGGCTGCTTGAAAACATTTAAGATCCCAGTCACTAATTGCCAAAGTAGGATGTGGAACAATGTTTTTGTGTAGTATGTTATGCCAATTGAACTTGGAAGAAAGGCCTGGTTATCTACTTCTGAAAAATTACCCATTGAAAATTCTGTGGTGCACGGTTCTACTCTGTCACATATGAGGTATCCATGAGTTGGAATTTTCTCAGTGGCAACTGGTTGTGGTTACTTTTGACAAAAAGTTTTTTTCTATTTTATCAGTTTTCTAATAAACCAAATTTTATATTTGTTGCTCTTCTCAGTTTAAACTTTGTTTTCTATTCACTAAATTCTACTTCTGTCTTTGTTATATTCTTTCTTACCATTTTATTGGGCTTAATCCATTGTCCTTTTCCTGAGTTAAGCTAGCTTCTCTTTTATGAACCTTTCAGTTTCTTATTTTGTTATGGGTCTGCTCAACTTTTCTAACTCAGTCTGTGTCAATGTTGATTCAGGTAAGTAGTGTGTTTCTAGAAATCTGTCCATTTCTTCTAGGCTTTCAAATTTGTTGAAGTACATTTCTTCATAACATAACACAATACACTGCCATGGAGTCAGATCCGTATCCTGATATTATCCTCTTTATTTCAGTTGGTTCTGTTTTGATGTTGCCCAATTCATTTCTTATTCATGTTATTTGTGTTCTCTCTCTTTTCTCCTTTGTTAAATTGCCAGTGGTTTGTCAATTTATTAATCTTTTCAAAAAACCAACTTCTAGTCTTGTTGATTTTTTCTATTGCTTTTATATTTTCTGTTTCATTGATTTCTGCTCAATTCTTTATTATTTCCTTTTTTCTGGTGACTGTAGGCTTTTCTTGCTGTTCTTTTTCTAACTGTTGGAGATGTTGGTTTAAGGTGTTGACTTTGGCTCTTTCTTCTTTTTTTATGTGTGCATTTATTGCTATAAATTGGCCTCTGATAACTGCTTTTTCTGTGTCCCAAAAATTTGGGTATGTTGTATTTTCATTCCCATTTAACTCAAGGAATTTTTTTAATTTTATTTTTTGTGTCTTCTATTTTCCAGTCTTTCTTAAAGAGGATGTTCTTCAGTTTCCATGTGTTTGCTCTTTTTCAGTTGATCTTCCTATTGTTCATTTCTAGTTGTGTGGCATTGTGATCTGAGAAGATGCTTTGCAGTATTTTGATGATTTTAAATTTATTAAGGCTTTCTTTATGGCCTCGCATATGGTCTACCATGCAGAGTGTTCCATGTGCACTGGAAAAGAATATGACTGTGGTATCCTCAGGGGAGTCAGTGCTTCCTTCTGCTTTTAAATCAGAGGGAAGGTCCTTATCATGGCCTTGGACCCTTCCAAATTAAGTTCTGGCTACTTCTGCAGTTTTCTGGGTCCCTGGCTTTGCCCCAGTACCTGAAAGAGCCCTGCCATTCCCACCTCATGACTACTCACAGAGTGGAGGTTGTGCTTCATTTCTGATCCCCACAGAGACACCACATAATGAGCTGATCTCTCATCTTAGGGAGACCTTGATGACAGGGTCCCCACAAGTGTCCTTACACTTTCTTACCTCCCCACACTGGGCTCAGGGGGCCTCTTTCTTGAACATCTTTGTGGGATGAAAAAATAGGCATCAGCTGATGTGCCCCATCAGGCTCAGGTTTGTGCAAAATATGACTGAGTCTACAGTACAAGCAAAAGTCTATTCAAAAGGGTAAAATGCTACAAAAATGAAACTAATGGCTGAAAGTGACCAGTGACTCCATCAACTCCCAAAGTCATTTGAAGGTGGAAGTTTGATGGAAAGTCAGTTCACCACCCTTGCCTCCACTGCCATGGCCACATGAAAGCAGCACTATGGAAGACCATGTATAAAAGAGGAAGGGTTGCCACTGGGATGCCCAGACTCTATTCTCCAGTATCACTAATAGACAAGCTGCAGACACAGGTGGTTTGTGCAGTTGCTAGGGAGCACAGTTGTTTGGACAGAATCATGGTGAATGATCTACTAGACTCATCTGCATCTTACAACCTGTGACTGAGTTGTTCTAATGAGGACTGTCATGTTGGACGGACTGGCACCACTTTCTCTGGGAGAACGAAGGTGATCAACTTCAGAGGCTTGGCCAAACAGGTCCTTTTGCATTTGCTTGTCTCTACTGCAGTCTGCTCTTATACCTCACAAGGCCCCCGTGAAAAGTAATGATTCTCTTTATCTTGACTTGACCATCAAACAGGGTGTGAAACAAATAAATAAATATATACATAAATAAATACATAAAGACATAAATAAATACATAAATAAAATGACAACTATTGTTACTCAGGAACTTGATGTGCTTTATGCTATAGTATGCATCTTCCCCCAGGTATGATGAGATGTGGGGCACTCAGTTATGCTGATTTGTAGTTTAGTTCTTCAGTCCTGGAGCATAGGGGACTCAAAGCAACTCAAGAGTATAAAATGGTTAGGATAAGTGCTTCTCACTGAAAAGAATTATCTGTAGACTGGAATTTCATCATCTTACTGAAAATACCCTGTTGGAAATTATTTTTTGAAGTTCAAGAATAAGTAGAATTTCCTGCAGTTCCAGCAAGATGGCTGACTAGGCAGAAAGACTGCCCAGACCCTCTTCAACAAAGAAAAGGGAAACCAATTAA
>NW_006922181.1:68302-77435 GCF_000298275.1 Orycteropus afer afer
GAGGGGAGCTGTTGCATTGTGGTTAACTGTGGTCAATGACATGAGACAAAGTATATGTGAACTGCTGTATGGGAAGTGAATTTGCTCTGTAAATCTTCACCCAAATCAGAATAAATTTAAAAAAAAAGAAAAAGAAAAAAAAAATCAATACCATTCTCTATAGCTACCAAAAACACAAAACACATAGGAATAAGCAGAATTTCCTAAGTTCAAAATTTTGGCAGTCCAGAGTTTGGCTAAGACCCTTCAATTCCATTCATTTCTCTCTAACATCAGGTTTTGCTCTACTGAACACTCATTAGAAAAAGAGCCTTTTATTTTTTCTGAGTTACTCAGTGTTTGCTTGAGATGTCCAAAGATATTGGGTTGGCCTTTTCAAGCTGAGGATTTTCTAGATTCTTGATTTAAGGAGTCACTATCTGCACCAACCCCCGCCCCCAGTAGCCTCCATCTGCTACTCTTCTCCCTTTCCTTTCCTGTTATGGTTAAGGTAAATGGCTGAAAATGTCAGTGTAGCACTGGGTAAAAGAACAAGTAAATGTGATCATTAGTTCTTTCATCTGCAATTGATAGAAACCTGCTTAAATTAAGTAAAAACTAAGCAACAAATGGACTTTTTGGGAAGATAACTAAGTACTTCATGGAGTCCTAGGAAGGACTGGCCATATAAGCACAAGAGACTTCAACAGGAAAATGTAAACCTTCTTTCTGGAAGGCTGCCATTTACTTAGCTCTGTTCCAACCACCTCTAATCCCTGTATCTTCTAGTTCTTCATGCAAAATTTCTGCTAGAGAGATGACACCCAGGCCACATGACCAGCCTAAAATCAATTACATATGACCACAATAGCAAGGATTTATTTCACTGCACCAGCAAGGCTTCTTGAGTACTCCCTGTGAATATTGACAACTACCAGGGAGAGAGACATGCGATGGCAGATCCACTTGAAGTATTATGCCAAAGTTAGAGCTCAAGTTATGTTGCTATGGTTGACAGAATGGAAATTGAATATTGAAATACAGGAAAGACTTGGCTAGGATATGTATATTTGTTAACCACCATTCATTCTATGCTTTCTTTATAAGCCCATTAGGCAAGCACAATTCTGATAGGGAAGGATGAAAGGAAATATAACTGTACAGGTTTTTTTTTTGTTTTTTTTTTTAATCAAAGAACCAATGACCAATAGTCATGGTTCAGTCCTCAATTTATTTGAATCCTTGGCAACATGAAACATCTTCCAGTACCCCTTTCTAAACATCAATAATCTTTTTCATTTTGCTTTATGCCTGAAAATCCTTAATGTTTTTCTCCAACCCGTCTGATTTTTCTTCTCTGCCTTTTTGAGATCCTTCCTCAGAGGCACCTGGCATTCCCTTCACTCAAACAACTCAGATATGGAAATTAGCTGAATGATTATTGATCTCCAGATTGCAGGGTTGTGTCAGGATTTTGTTCACAAGATGCTGGAAGTTGTTGGCAATACTAAATAGAAAGTGTTCAAACTAATTTGACAAGCATTTGGACTACAGAAACATCTGGATTTTAAGACTTGCAAGATCAACTGAGAGTGAAGATTTGATTACAATTATTTAGGAATCATTGATCTAGCATGGTTCTAAATCTCATTTGATCCTAAAAGTAATCCAACACCTTTCAAAATAGAGTCCACATACCAATCTGGGTTTTATTCTCCATGAACAATAGTTTTCCCCAAAATGGCATATATCATATCTTCTTGCTCACTACTGAATGCAGAACACACTGAAGATAACTGTGCATCTCAGCAAATGAGTCTCCAGACTCACTTGCCCTTTGGGAGTAAGTTCTACAGACATATGGACAAATTCACTGGGAAATTCACATACACAGCCGAAGGCTTAAAAGACACATTCTGTGAACATGACTCAAATGCTTCACTGGTTTTTCCTGCAAAATTTGACCTTTTCTTGGATAAAGGTGAAGAACAAGTATACAAAGCAAACATTAATTCTGTAAAGAATTTCCCTGATGCTAAATGGTTTAGCAAATTAGGTTTCTCTACCCTAAGATTACACAGAGTCTTACAAATGCCCAAATCCAAATCCAATTTCCTTAAGAGTCAAGATGGTTTTTAAGAAGTACACAATGACAGCAGAAATGTTGGTTTTGTTTGTTTGTTTTGTTTTAAATGGAGATTTGGGTGGAACTTTGCAGAGTAAACTGGTTTTCCATTCAAACTCCATGAGTACATTTCAGCATACAAGGGGCAAAGTTATGAAAATTTCTTAGTCATAACCAAACACCTTAATGGGACGAGTTGCTGGGTATGGAGGCTCAGGACCATAGTGTCAGAAACATTGAGGTCAACTGGCATGTAATAGTCAACAAAGACAATGTTCCATATATATCTTTGGTAAGTAGTGACTGAGGTCTTAAACAGCCATCTAAGGGGAAACTATTGGTCTCTCCCTGTCCAGAGCAAAGAAGAACGAAGAAAATCAAAGAAGTAAGGAAACAATCCAAATGACTAATGGTGCACCTGAACCCTATCCTTCATTACCTTGAATCCAGAAGAACTAGATAGTACTCAGCTACTACTGTTGACCGCTCTTACTGCAGTTATGGTTTGAAATCCAGCATTGTCTCTCATGCCTCTGAGTTCCTGCACATGGTGAGAGTCTAGACTTAGGGGGGTCAGGTCTTCCTTCTTGGGCATCCCTCTGAGAACACACTGGCTAACTCAATGGAAGCCATATTAATACCATATCAGTTGAACATGATCACCTTTTCTTGGGGACTAGCAGTACCTTCATTGGACAACCACGGTTTCAGATGCATAGCTTGTTGTTGATGTAGCACAACAGCTACAGGTCAATCTCCCACTCACATCTGCTTAGGATTCTGCACAACAGGTACATGCAACTCTGATAGATTTCTGGGGAAACCTTGGCTTCTTTATGAAGTAGGAGTGGAAATGGTACCAGAGATGTTTTTCAGACATGTTGTTGTAGTGTGCTATTGAGTTGATTCCAACACATAGAGTAGAACTGCCCCATAGGGTTTCCTAGGCTACAGGAAGTAGATTTTCAGGTTTTCCCACAGAATATCTTATAAGTTCAAACCACTGAACTTTCAGTTAGTAGCTGTAGCTGGAGCTGTGTGTCAACTTGGCTAGACTACAATTCTATGTGGTTTAAGCAATTGTGATCTGGGTTATTCCCATGATGGGATCAGATGTATATTTTGAGCAGCAAATCCATTGAAAAGGAGTTTCCCTAGGGCTATGGCCTGCTTCCAATATATTTATGGACATCCTGGGGAAAGAGACACCGTTCTGTGGATCAAGATCCCGTTGTGCTGCCTACAACTGTTTGTGAGCAAACAATCCACCATTCGGCCTGGTGTTCTTGGATTCATCACTTGTTGGACTCAACAGCCAGTATACAGACTGCCAACCTTGAGCTCATCAGCCCCTGCAGCTGTGTGAATCGGGAAGAGCCTCGAGCTTGATGTTTGATCTAAGAACTGGGGACTTGCCAGCTTCTATAAGTGTGTGAACCATTTTCCTAAGACAAATTTCTCTTTCTCTATATGTATATAGAAGCTTTACTGGTTTTGCTTCTCTAGAGAATCCAGTATAACACATTGGTACTGGATGAAGTTCTAGAGAGACAAAATCACAAAGATGGACTTCCTAAATTGGTTTTCACCGATTCTGTTTTGGTTCCCCAATTTGATTAATGGTAAAAGCACTAGTGACTCTGCCTCCATAATTAAAGAGGGCCCTGATAATCCATAGGATGAGGTAGCAACATTAATATGCAAAATAGCACCACCAATAGATCAAATACTTGTGAGAAGTGAGGCTCTGGGTGATCGCATATTTGATACTTTTCTGCAATTTTGTCAGCATGAGCAGTATAAGGAAGCTGGCTGGTTGGTCCTACTTATGCTAGACAAAGTGGTAAAAGAGTGAGATGAGTTCAGGGCTGCTGAATCACAGTTCAAGTGCTATATGAAAGACCTCAAGGTTTCCAGTTGTGCTCTGAAGGAAAGCCTTATTTCCTCTAGTAACAGAGCTGATATTGCCAAAAAACAAACCCAGAGTCTTATTGTGAGGGTGGCTGAATTACAACACCAATTATATTGCCAACCCAGAATGGTATCTGAAGTTAAAGTGAAGGCATTAATTGGGGAAAAAAAATGGAATCCTGAAACCTGGAATGGTGACATATGGGCACATAGTCAGAAAGATAAGGATATGAAGCCTGTAAATTCTGTTGAATTCCCCCAATCTGAAGGGATTACTGTAAAACCATTACCCCCTCCACCTCAGTTTGATGGGATTAACCCAACTGTTCCTACTGGGTCACTGCCTGAGGAGAGGCCATGGAAGACATTACCAAATGTTCTCAGGAACTTCCCCAACCACCCGTTGTTGCTGCAAGACCTATAGATAAAATTAAGTCCAAGCAAGCCCCAAAAGGTGAAATATAAAGTGTGACTGAGGAGGTGGTACACTACACCCAAAATGACCTACTTGATTTTGCTGACAGGTACAGACAGAAACCTGGAGAACGTGTATGGGAATGGCTACTGGGGGTGTTGGATAATGGTGCAAGGAATTTAATATTGGATCAGTCTGAGTTTGATTTAGAACCAGTAAGTACAGATTCTTCATTCAATGTTTCAGCTGGAGAGGTTAGGAAAGGATCTAATCGTTTATTTGGTCAGCATACTGAAGCATGGATTATGCCTATCTTAAGTCAAGTTGAAGTACCAGACCTACCTTGGTATAATGTAGAAGATGGTATCCAGAGGCTTAGGGAAATTGACCTTTTAGAATGGATTTATCAGATTAGACCCCTAGAGCCAGAAATGGAGAGGACATGCCTTTCACCAGTACAGTGAGGAATAAATTTGTGAAGGGAGCTGCAGCATCCTTGAAGACTGCTGTAATTGCTATTATGTAAGCTGGATTTGGCAGGGGAAACTGCCCTAATTGAACTAAGACACTTAACTACAATGAGGCTGATTGGACGCTGTGGTAGTAGGGGCCAAATGGCATCAGTTAATCAACAAAAGCAAGGTGGGCATGGTTACCATAATGGACAGCAGAATCAGAACAATAATCAGAATACTCTGACTCATGAGGAATTATGGCCTTGGCTACTTAGTCATGGTGGTCCTAATAGTGAAACTAGTAGTGGCAAACCTACTAAATATTTACTTGATCTGTATAGACAGAAGAATTCTAGGTCACAAGAACAGCAGCCTAGATTGAATCACCAGAATGCAGAGTCACAGCCTCTCAATCAATTCCCAGACTTGAATCAGTTTACAAACCCACAACCCCTTGAATGAAGGGGAGACCAGGTACCTTTGAAGAAGGACCCACTACATTGCCAAAAATTTATAATGTCACTCTTTCTTCCAGCCTTCCCCAAAAGGATCTGAGACCATATATGAGAGTTACTGTTCACTGGGGAAAAGGAAATGATCAGACATTTTGGGAATTACTGAACACTGGCTCTGAACTGACACTAATTCCAGGATACCCAAAGCATCATTGTGGCCCACCAGTCAAAGTGGAGGCACATGGAGGTCATGTTATTGATGGAGTCTTAGCTAAGGTGCATCTCCAGTGGGTTCAGTGGGTCCTCGAACCCATCCTGTAGTGATTTCTCCAGTTCCAGAATGCATAATTGGAATAGATTTACTGAGCAATTGGTAGAATTCCCACATTGGGTCCTTGACACATGGAGTAAGGGTTATTATGGTAGGAAAAGCCAAGCAGAAGCCATTAGAATTGTGTCTACCTACAAAAATAGTAAACCAAAACAGTACTTCATCCCTGGAGGGGTTGCAGAGACAACTGCCACCATCAAGGACTTGAAGAATGCAAGGGTGGTGATTCCCACCACAAACACATTTAATTGGCCTAGGTCACCTGTGCAAAAAAAAAAAAAAAAACAGATGGATTTTGGAGAGTGGCAATAAATTATCATAAATTTAATCAGGTGGTGACTCCAATTGCAGCTGCTGCTCCTGATGTGGTTTCATTGCTTGAGCAAATTCGTACAACTCCTGGTACTTGGTATGCAGCTATCAATCTGGCCAATGCCTTTTTCTCAATACCAATTTCAAAGGACCATCAGAAGCAGTTTGCCTTCAGCTGGCAAGCCCAACAATATACTTTCACAGAGCTTCCTCTGGGGTATATCAACTCCCCAGCCCTATGTCATAATTTAGTCCACAGGGACCTTGATCACCTTTCCCTTCCACAAGATATCACACTGGTCCATTATGTTGATGACATTTTACTGACTGGACCTAGTAAGGCAGAAGTATCGATGACTCTGGACTTACCGGTGAGACATAGGCATGCTAGAGGGTGGAAAATTAACCCAAAAAAATTCAGGCACCTTCCACCTCAGTGAAATTTCTAGTGGTCCAATGGTGTGGGATATGTTGAGATAGTCCTACTAAAGTGAAGGATAAGTTATTGTATTTGGCCTACCCCACAACTAAAAAGGAGGCACAACATCTCATGGGCCTCTTTGGATTTTAGAGAAAACATATCCCACATTTGGGTGTGTTGCTTTGGCATATTTACCAAGTGACTCAGAAAGCTGCTAGTATTGAGTGGGTCCCAGAACAACAGAAGGCTCTGCAACAGGTTCAGGCTATCATACAGGCTGCTCTCCCACTTGGTCCATGTGATCTGGCAGATCCAATGGTGCTTGAAGTGTCTGTAGAAGATAGAGATGCTGTTTGGAGTCTTTGTTGTTGTTGTTGTTATGTGCCGTCTTTAGCAGGTCCTTATTGGTGAATCACAATGCAGACCCTGGGGATTTTGGAGCAAAGCCCTGCCATCCTCTGCAGATAACTACTCTCTTTTTAAGAAATAGCTTTTGGCTTCCTACTGCGTTTTAGTAGAGATTGAACACCTAACCATGGGCCATCAAGTCACCATGAGGCCTGAGCTGCCCATCATGAACTGGGTGTTGTGTGACCCACAGAGTCATAAAAGTGGACTTTGGGAACTCCATCATTAAATGGAAGTGGTATATCAGATATCAAGCTCAAGCAGGACCTGAAGGCACAAGTAAGTTGCATGAAGAAGTGGCCCAAATGCCTATGGTCTCCACTCCAGTCACATTACCTTCCCTCTCCCAGTCTGCACCTATGGCTCCATCATGAGTTCCTTATGATCATTTGACTGAGGAAGAGAAAAATTGTGCCTGGTTTACAGATGGTTCCACACAATATGCAGGCCCCATTCAAAAGTGGACAGCAGCATCACTACAACCCCTTTCTGGGACTTCCTTGAAGGACAGTAGTGAAGGGAAATCCTCCCAATGGGAAAAACTTCGAGCCGTGCATATGGCTGTTCACTTTGCAAGGAATAAGAAATGCCCAGATGTGAGACTGTGTACATATTCATGGGCTGTGGCTAATGGTTTGGCCAGATGATCTGGGACTTGGAAGGAGCATGATTAGAAAACTGGTGACAAGGATGTATGGGGAAGAGGTATGTGGATAGATCTCTCTGACTGGGCCAAAAGAGTAAAGATATTTGTGTCTCATGGAATGCCCACAAAAGGTGACCTCAGCAGAGGAGGACTTTAACAATCAGGTGGATAGGATGACACGTTCATCCTTTTTCCCTAGCTACTCCTATCATTGCTCAATGGGCTCATGAACAAAGTGGCCCTGGTGGCAAGGATGGAGGTTATGCATGGACTCAGCAACATGGACTTCCACTTACCAAGGCTTATTTGGCTACCACCACTGCTGAGTGCCCAATATGCCAGCACCAGAATCCAACAATGAGTCCACGATATGGAATCATTCCTCAGGGTGATCAGCCAGCAACCTGTAGCAGGTTGATTACATTGGACCATGTCCATCATGGAAAGGGCAGTGTTTTGTTCTTACTAGAATAGATATTTATTCTGGATATGGATTCACCTTCCCTGCACGTGATGCTTCTGCCAAAACTACCATCTGTTGACTTACAGAATGCCTTATCCTCCATCATGGTATCCCACATAGCTTTGCTTCAGATCAGTGGACTCATTTCACAGCAAATGAAGTGCATCAATGAGCCTATTCTCATGGAATTCACTGGTCTTACTATGTTACCCTTCATCCTGAAGCAGCTGGCTTGACAGAATGATGGAATGGCCTACTAAAAGCACAATTACAGCACCAGCTAGGTGACAATACCTTGAAGGGTTGGGGTAATGTTCTCCAGGAGGCTGTATATGCTCTAAACCAGTGTCCAATATATGGTGCTATTTCCCCAACAGCCAGGCTTCATGGGTCCAGGAACCAATGGGTGGAAATGGGAGTGGTACCACTCACTATTACCCCTAGTGACCCACTCAAAAAAATTTTGCTTCCTGTCCCTGCTACCCTATGCTCTGTGAGTCTGGAGACCTTAGTCCCAAAAGGAGGAACATTTCCATCTGGAGACACAAACTGATTGCATTGAACTGGAAATTAAGAATGCCACCTGGCCATTTTGGCTTCCTCATGCCTCTGGATCAACAGACAAAGAAGGTCATTACTATAATATCTGGTGAGATAGATCCTGATTACCAAGGGGTAATTGGATTAACATTGCATAATGGAGGTAAAGAAGAATATGTCTGGAATACAGGAGATTCTTTAGGATGTCTCTTAGTACTACCATGCCATGTGATTAAAGTCAATGGAAAATTACAATAACTCAATTCTGATATGACTGATAAGGGCCCAGACCCTTCAGGAATGAAGGTTTGGGTCACCCCACCAGGCAAAGAACCACAACCAGCTGAGGTGTTAGCTGAGGGCAAGGGAAATATGGAATGGGTGGTGGAAGAAGGTAGTTCTGAACATTAGCTACAACCACATGACCAGTTGCAGAAATGAAGACTATGATTGTTTTATTTCTTCAATGTATATGTGCATCAAATATTTTTGTTCCCTTCTGTTATGACCTGTGAGACATAAATAAGGTTAATGTATTTTGGTTGTATGCATGTTAGCGTATCATGTTAGGTACAAATATGAATTTGTAATTGTCCTATGTACAGATTATATATAGTTAAAAAGATGCATACAACTGCCAAGTTGACAAGGGGTGGATTGTGATAGTTGGAG
>NW_006922181.1:78090-102107 GCF_000298275.1 Orycteropus afer afer
AAGGCATTTGACTGCTAACCAGAAAGCTGGTGGTTCAAACCCACTAGCCACTCCTCGAAGGAAGGTTGGGCAATCTACTTCCATAATGATACTGCCTCGGAAACCCAAGGACGGGTCGCTATGAGTCAGATCCAACTCGAAGGCAGTGCATTTGTTCATTTTTCATTATATGTATATATAACCTTTACTGGTTTTGCTTCTCTAGAGAACCCAGCCTAACACAGCAGCCAAGACAAACCTCCTTGATTTCAGTCATAAGAGGCTCCAATTTCTTCATAAACTAGAATGCAAACTGGAACAAAAAAATGTTTTTAATCCATTTGGGTTGCCCCAAATCTCATATGTATTGCAAAAGGAAATACAATACTGAAAGAAATGTAAATGGGATGGATGCTGATCCTTTATGTTCAATTTCTATAGACTCTTCTTCACACACTGCTCAAAACAATTAAAAGTCTGATCTGATAAAATAAAAAAATTATTTCTAAATTAAAAAAAAATGTTTCTGATATTGCTGATTTGTTTTTATCCTCTTCCTCAACTCTACACACACAGACACATACACACACATCTTTCAAATAATGACTAAATGATTGTAGAAAAATCTTTATGAGTCATAAAAGGAGAAGAACACAAACCATCTACTCCAACTAATTGCTATAAGAGATTTCTGTATTAGTTTCCTATTGCTGCTGTAACGAGTTATCACAAAAGTACTTAAAAGAAGTTTATTCTCTTACAATTCTGGAGGTCAGAAGTCTGAAATCGGTCTCATTGGGCTAAAATCAAGATGTTGATATAGTTGAGTTCTTAATGGAGGCTCTAGGGGAGAATCTTTTCCTTGCAGTTTCTAGAGGCTTCCCACATTCCTTGGATCATAGCTGCAGCATTACAACCTCTGCTTCAACCATCAAATTACCTTCTCTGCTAGCTGATTCCCCTGCCTCCTTCTTATCAGGACCTTGTGATTACATCAGGCCCAGCCAGATATTCTAGGATAATTTCTCCATCTCAAGATCCTTAAAATAATCACATGTATAAAGCCCCTTTAACCACATAAAGTAAAATATTCACAGGTATCAGGTATTAAAATTGTGGGGAGGACCATTAAGCCTTCTACCACATAACCCATCTGTAAATTCTTCCTCATTTCCTCTGAAGTCTATAATTATGGAGAGATAGATAATCGTAATTCCCTTTCCTCTGCTCCAGCCTTTTGGATCAGAAGTGGGCATGGGGCTCTAACTCAGGTAATTTGGACAACTCTATGAGACCACGGAATTGGGACTAAGATTTCATTATTTGGCTATAAACAACTGTACTGAAGACTCACATGGACTTAGGCTTGAGGATGCCAATCTGGGCTGTGGTCTTTGGGGTCTTGAGAAAGCAGATGCCATGATGGAAAAGACTGTCTACAGAAAAGAGCTAACGCAGACATGGGAAGACAAAAAGGGACATAGACAGTGATGAGCCAAATGGAGAAGCTGGCTGGCAACCCTCCTGTTCTCCAAGGCCCATGGTTTTCTGAATGGCAGCTTGTATTGATAATATTAATCTGTTTAATATTTGAGTTGCTTTCTGTTGCACACCCCAGAAACCTATAGAGTTAACTAAGGAACTGAGAATTTAGATAATTAAATCATAACCCTTGTCTTCTCATTCCTGCCCCACTCCACCCTGCTCCCTACTTCTTATGTAGCATCTCCTTGTTTCTACATCCTTTGTAAAATGAGATTATTAAAGACAATCTGAACACAGCATATGTCTGTACAACAAGAGAAAAAAAATTGATCTTTGGAGAGGATATAATAAAATAAATATAAAATCAAGTTACAGGTTAAATTTTATCAGATTTGAGATCATATTCCCCTAAAATGGGGTTAGGAAAACAAGGGGCCTTTCACAAGTTCAAAAGGGAGAAAATTATTTGTATTATTGTCTCACAAGTTATTCAAGTGTAAGTAGCCTGGACCAGATACACAAAATAAAAATCTCATTAAGGCATAGTTAACAACACCACATGCTACAAACACTACAGTTTTACAACAAGAAGAACCTTTGTGCTAGAACTAAATCAGACTATTTTTCTCCAAGAAAGTTTAATGGAATTAAATCTCCTCTCTTCCTGCTTAGCGGTTCATACATAATCACAGCACGTTATTACACAAACAGAAAATTCAAAACTATACAGACAGAGCTGGTATATGATGCAATTTACTTATACTAGTAATAAATTTCTCCCTAGGTTATGAAAGAAAGATATGACAATGGAAACTAAGGAGAAACTAATGTTCTTTCTGAAAATATTGTGATTACTTCCTCATCCTTGTGGATTCCTAGAGAATCAAACTAAAATAACAAAATTGTTATTGTTTAATTTCTCCAGTGGTAAGTTTCCCAATCTCTATTAATGCAAAGATGATATGGCTGTTTTTGGCCCTCTCTGACAAAATGGACTGGGGTAATATATATATATATTTTTAAGTTATTATCAAATTTTTGTAAGCCTAAATTTTATTTTTAACAAATATAAAATTGACAAAAAATATAAGTTAAGTCAAGAAACTAGTTCATAAACCTAAAGAAAAGAAAAAGGTTTCAAACTTATTTAATAAGTGTATGATGGTAAAATTTGGAATCATCTGGATTGGAGCCAAAGAGGCATGTTCTGACTCCTGTCTCTGTCACTTTGCACCAGTATGAACTCTGTTTAGTTAATATGTCTGAGTCTTGCTTTCATGGAAATACTATACATGTTTTATAGGTATTTTATAGGAATAAATTGAAGAACTACATTCATAACAGCCAACTTAAGTGTCAGACACAGAAAGCACTCAATGTATAATTCTCTTCCTCATACACTCTTCTTCCTGTGCTTTGTTTACAAGGGCTAAATGTTGAGAATGACTGTGGAAATCACTATTAGAAACTGGTTTCTATTGTGGCCTAAAGTCAAGTAATCTTAACCCCATGCTCAAAAATATTATAATAATTTGGAGACATCAAAAAAGACAAAGACAAAGGGAGACACAGCTCATAATTCATAGGAAGATGCAACATCATAAACATGTCAATTCTTCCTTAAATGAAATTATAGTTGAAACCTCAAAAGAGTTTTTGGTGTGTGTGTGTGGTTTTAGGTTCCTAAAATTTAATGAACAAGTATAGCCAAGATTGGACAAGATACTCCTGAAGGACAAAAATAAAGTGAAAAGGGTTCTCTATCTCAGATATTATTAAGCTATAATAATCAAGCTGCCTAGGTGTTTGTGCAGCAGTGGTGAGTGGATAATAGAAAAAAGAGTCCAGAAACAAGGCCATACAGACAAGAATACACTTCAGGTCACTTGAGAAAGAAGGAACTGTTTATAGGTGGATCTGGGTAATCTGTCATCCAACTAGAAAAATGAAATTGTATCCTCACATTGCCTCATACCAAAAAAAAAAAAAAAAAAGGCAGCTTGATCAAAGACTTAGGTATAGAAATTAAAATTTTTAAATTTTCAGGATTCTTTAAACCTTCTAGGATTTTTATAAATAGGCTTTTTAAAAGTATAAAGTATAAAGATTATGTCTGGCTCAGGCAAGGTTTACTGTGTCTCTCATAACCATCTCAGAACATTGTTTTCCTTGAGGCTTCTCATCATTACAGGGTGCTCTGCTTTTTTTGGTAGCTCCATTTCATCTGCTTCCCCATTCACAGCACCAATGGAAGCAAATGGAGAATTACGCTTTAGATCTTAAATGCCTACACCCAGAATACATATATCCCTTTCTGCTCATGTTCCATTGGCAAGAGAGAGGTCTTACCTGACTGAAAATGAATTATTTCTACTTACAGCAAGGAAACATAGAAACAAAATATTGGTGGGGAAAGATCCCTGAAGTAGCACATCTTTTGATGGTCAGCTATATAAAACTTTTAGAGTTCCTGGGTGTCACAAATGATTAAACCATTGGATGTTAACCAAAAGGTTAGGAGTTGTAATCCACCCAGAAGCACCTCAAAAGAAAGGCATAGAGATCTACTTCTGAAGATCATATTCATTGAAAACATGGACCACAATTCCACTCTGACACAGACAATGCCTCCATACATAAGAATTGTCTTGACAGCAACGTATTTGGTTTTGGTTTTGTCGAATCTAAAAATAAATAAATAATAACATATTTTTACACATTTGTGAAAAAAAAAAAAAAAAAAAAAACCCTGCACATTAAAAAATGGAACAGTATAAGCAAACTTTGGAATAATGGATACCTTAACAGAGAGAGCAAGGGTATGGGAAAGGGATGGTGCATATAGGTGAACACGAATAGCGAGAATTGTTTTAATTCTTACATGTTGGCCCACGATAACTAGACCTTCAAACAAAGTTGACAATTTCAAGGAGAATATAAATGACTTATCACATAAGAAATTGAGATAATTGAGAAGAGAATGTTTTTAAAACTTCAAACAATCATCAGATAGAGTTGGGAACTATTGCAACTATAACTCACAGAGAGACTGAAGTGGAAATGGAAAAGGATAAGAAAATATTCTTGGTAGTTAAAATTGTGATTTCTGATAAATGAAACAGAAAAACAATAGAAAAAATAAAAAAGAATAGAAATTGGTTCTTTGAAAGAATTAATAAAATTTACAAACCATTGGGAAATTTAACAAAGGAAAAGAAGGAGAAGAACAAATAACATGAATAAGAAATGAAATAGGCAATGTCACAACAGAACCCACTGAAACGAAAAGGATAATAACAGAATACCATGAAGAACTGTCCTCAAACAAATTTGAAAAACTAGAAGAAAAGGACAAATTTTTAGAAACATACTACCTACCCAAGCTAATACAATCTGAGATAGAAAATTTGAACAGACCCATCACAAAAGAAGAAATTGAACAATTCATTAAAAAAAAAAAAAAACTCCCAACAACAACAAAAAAAAAGCCCTGGTGCAGACAGCTTTACTGGAGAATTCTACCAAACATTCAGAGAAGACATTACACCAAAAAAAAACATCTCACAACATGCATGGACCCAAAGGACATTATGCTTAATGAAATTAGTCAATCATAAAAGGAGAATTATTATATGAGACCACTAGTACAAAAAATTAAGAAAAGGTTTACACACAGAAAGAATTGTTCTTTGTAGATTACCAAGGATGGAAGGAGAAGGGAGGGAAAATCACCTACTAGTGGGTAGATACATATTAATTTGGAGAAGAGAAAGGCAATATACAATAAAGGGAGGTCAGCACAAAATGATCAAGGCAGTGGATCACATATGGGAAGCACAAGAGTTAAAAGGAACAAGAGTGAATATTATGACATATTCAAACCTGAAATAATAATAATAACAATAATTTATGAGTGGATACACAGGTAAACAATCTGAACAGGGGTGGGAAGGTAAATGGGACTATACACACAAATATATATGAGTTTTGAGAGAGGCTATCTGTGAAAGTTAAGGTTGTGTGCCAACTTGTCTGAGCCATAGTTTTGAGTGGTTAGGCAGCTGGGTAGTTATTCCTCATGATGAGATTATAATCACCTCCATGGTGGAATCTGGTGTGAGTATATAATCAGTTGAAGAGGAATTGCCTTTGGGGTGTAGCACACTTCCACTGTATATGGTGAAGCTTTGAGAAAAGTATCTTGCTCTTTGGCACATTTAGGATCTTGCATTTGGCCAAGTCTTCATCTCCAGTTTCTGGACTTGAACCAGTGGACTTCCATGTAGCATCCTGATCTTGGGATTGTTCCTGGACTTGAACAAAGACCTGACACGTTGCCTGCTGATGTTAGGATTGTGCTATTTTACCTGCAGATCTCATCAGCCTCAGAAGCTAGTAGCTATGTAAACCAGAAGAAGCCTCCAACTCCAGTGGGCCTGGAACAAGAGATAGAACTGAAGCCCAAGGTCAAGGGATCTTCACCCAACCTCTAAAGCCCAACACTGTGAATTTGGATAGTGGCTAAGGCACTTGACTGCTAACCAGAAGGCTGGTGGTTCAAACCCGCCAGCCACTCCTCAGAAGGAAGATGGGGCAATATACTTCTGTAGTGATACTGCCTCGGAAACCCAAAGAGGGGTCGCTATGAGCCAGGTCTGACTTGATGGCACATAACAACAACAACAACAAACTGTGAAAGAATAAATTCTTGTTTGTTAAAGCATCCATTTGTGGTATTTTTATTACAGCAGCACTAGAGAACCAAGATACTATCTCTACCTATGTATTTATATGTGCTGCAAAAATATCCACAAGTGGTAGACCGTACTGGGGACAAAGCTATGAAAATGTCTTAATCATAACCAAACACCTTGAGAATATGATTCACTGCTTGTGGAAGGCTCAGGACCATAGTCTCAGTGTACACTATGGTCAATTGGCATAACATAGTCCACAAAAACAATGTTCTATATCCTATTTTGGATGGGGAGTAATCACTGGAGTCGTGAAAGCTGTGAGAAGCCATCTAAGGTACAACTGTTGGTCTTGCCCCATCTAGACCAAAGAAGAGGAAAGGAAATCAGAGGCACAGGAAATATTTAGTCTGAAGTACTAACAGAACACATGAACCCCACCTTCCACAACTCTGAGACCAGAACTAGACGAGGCCCAACTACCACTGTTGACCACTCTGAAAGGGATCAGAGTAAGAGGTCCTGGATAGAGTGGTAGAAAATGTGGAACAAAATTTAGTCTTAAATAAGACTAGGCATACTTTTCCAATGAAGACTGATGGAACCCCTAAGACTATTGCCCTTCAAGCTAAGAACTGAACTTAACCCCCATGACTCAACTTTCAGCCAAACCATAGACAGGTCTATAAGATGAATACTAATATTAGGAGGGTATTTACTCATTAAAATAATCAAGTATATGAGAGCCAGAGGACAACATTTGCCCAGAAATAGAGCTAGGAAGGCTGGGAAGGAGGGATGGGAAGGAAGGATGAAGGGAAAGAGTGAGCACATGGAAGAAGTAAGAAGAATGCTGTTATAGTGTGAGGATTGCAGTAAATGTCACAAAACAAAATGTGCATGGATTGTTGAATGGAAAACCAATTTGCTCTGTAAACTTTCACCACAAATCACTAAATAAATAAAAAGAATGGCAACATGTTGACAATTGTTAAAACTGAGCAGTGGGTACATGGAGGTTCATTATACTAGTCTCTCTAACTTTTGTATATGTTTAGAATTTTCAGTAAGAAAATGTCAAAGTTTTTTAAAAATGTGATTTCTTAATTTAAAATAAAATCAGTAGTAGATGTCATCTGGATACTCAAATATGTGAAGATAGCAATGTGATGGATGGTGATGGACACTGGAATGTAGTTGATGAAGGCCCTCCTGTCCTGGTCCCAGAGGATGCACTCATATGGGTGAGGGAACCAGATTCCTTTTCCTGAGCATTGCCCAAATGAGCTCATACATGTTCATGCAGGAGACCATGTAATCCTATAATGCCCTGAAGGTGATGTTCCACATCAGCTGCCTCACGGGCTGGCCCTGTATTGGGTGATCTCCTACATCAAGAAGGACAGCCTCCCTCCTCAATGATTACTGGGGTTTCCTGGCCAAGGTGAAGTGATGATGTGGGTCTTTGGCTGTGAGGAGGACAAAGACTTCTAGGGCTAGACTCCCTGGGGGAGATATAGGCTGGTGAGGGGTGTTCTTGCTCCCGTTTGCCACCACAGCCTTCAAAGACAATGTGTGTCCCTCCTCTCTACCCTTTATTTCACTCCCCTAGTTCCATACTCTCCACAGCTCCTGCCCCCTCCCATTTAGTGCTTGTGTTTTTTCCAGAAATAGAGCTCGGTGTCCCCTACTGTGGCTTAGCCGGTCTACAGAATGTGCCCTTTCAGGCCAGCCCAATACTTGTAGCTGCTCTGTGCTCTAGCTACAAGCTTGGCTCTTGTTACACATTGAGTCCACCATGCACAGCCCAGACACTGCCACCTGTCCTGCTGCCAGATGACCCAGCCTACAACCATCTTCTGGTAGACCTGTGCTGCCTGACATACTATAGCCCTTAGGCCTAAGGATTCACCTAGGAGGAAAATAAGCTGGCCACAGTCATGGGACAATGATTCATATAGCTTGCCAACCTCCTGAAGGAACTAAACTTAGCCTTCAGTGGGCTCCATTTCCTCCCCATTCTTGGATACCTGTTCTGCTCCTGACAGATGGCCACCAGGGTCCAAGTGTGCCTGGCAACCATATCCAATCTTTTTTTTTTTTTTCTCCTGTAGACCAGCTAGTTTTTCCCAGAATCCAGTTCTGTTTTGTATTTGCATCTGTCTCAGATGTGTGCATTTCCTTCAAAAACATAACCTCTACTTTCTGACAGCTCCTCAACCATACATGGACAAAATGATTTTTTTGTTTTGTTTCTGTTTTTCAATAGATAGCAGATACTATTAAAAAAATCATTAGTTAGATGAAGATTAAAAACTTCTAGTCTATAAAGCAAAAAGTTCAGGTTATATAAAATGTGAGATAAACATTGTTGTTGTTATATGCCATCGAGTCAGCCCAGACTCATAGCGACCCCTCCTTGGGTTTCCGAGGCAGTATCACTATGGAAGTAGATTGCCCAACCTTCCTTCCGAGGAGTGGCTGGTGGGTTTGAACCGCCAGCCTTCTGGTTAGCAGTCAAGTGCCTTAGGCACTATGCTACCAGAGCTCCTGAGATAAACATTAAGAGATGGAAAACTCAACCTGAACATTTGAAAAAGCATGGACTATAAAGCACAAACACAGTGTTCTGGTTACCTAGTGCTGCTCTGACAGGAATATACTACACATGGGACGGACTTAACAAACAGGAGTTTAGTCTGTTAGTTTGGAGACTAACTATGAGTTATGAGTTATGAGTTATGAGTTATGAGTTCAAAGTGATAGGCTCTAAGGGCTGGGTGAAAGCCCCTCAACCTTGGGGTCCAGCTCTGCCTCCTGCTTCTGGCCCACTGGAGCTAGAGGCGTTTCGTCACTCAGACAGAGGCTGGCTGCTGAGCCTGAGAAACCCCAAGGTTGACAGGTAAAAGGCACAGTCTCGATGTTACCAAACCACATGGCAAGCCATTAATTTAAGTCCATTTTAAGTCCCAAGGTCGGCAGAGCATAGCAGGCTGCTGAGCAATGATATGGCTACATGCAGGGTCCAAGCATGCCATAGGCTAGAGACCATTCCCAAGGCTTCTCCTTATATACAGGTAGCAGACCATATCCCAAAGGCAGCAACTCAGCTGCTTATGGTAGATCCCATCATGGAGTTGATTGCCAGTCCCTTCATGGGGTATAACTACCACCAGCTGCCCAGCCACTCAACCAGGCCCAGCCAAGTTGACACACAAACATAATCAACACACAAGGAACAGGAAATTTTTATTATGATTAAAAGGGGCATTTACTACACATTTTCCAGTTTATAGAGAGATGGAGATAGTTTCCTACAATGTGATATGTTCTTTCAAACTGTAGATCCATCTCTTTATTTTAGGAAAATTTGATTTATTACATTTAGAAAAGTTGTTTCTGCTCCATTTGGGCTATTCTCTCCAGGAATCCCAGTCAGTGAATTTTGTAGTCTCTTTGATATATTGTAATGTCTTACTTGAATACTTACTTCTTTTTTCACTCTTTTGTAGAATAATGGTGATGTTTGTAATTTATGTGAGACTCTGGAGAACTGTATGTTCAGATGCATCCTCCTTCAGTTAATTTCTATTATATGTTCTTTATTTTATTTTGCTTTTATTATTTTTGTACAATATTTATGCACAGATAATTTCTTCTTTTTCATTTTTTTTTTTTTTTACTAAGAAGTGATGAAGCATGGTGATGTGGGCAGAAAATCAGAGAAGTGAGCCAGATAATTGACCTCTGCTCAGTCTTTCTGGCTAAAGCACCAAAATACACAAAGATATGCCTCACTGTAATTTAGAAGCCCTACTTCCAGCAATTAGCTCAACCTGTTCATTTACCCCAATGGAACATCTGCATCAATTTACTATTGAAAATGGTTTTCAGTCTGGTCCTTCATTTTATCCCCCTGTTTCCTCTCAAATATTTCTCTGGTCTAAGAGGTGAAGCCGAAGACAATAGTGGCATAGATTGTATTTCAATTATTCCTTTTTGCTGTTCTTGTGTGTAAGTCTGGTTCTTTCAAAATTTATTTTCTGCCTTTTTCATATCTCTGCAAACCCCTAGATTCTATCCACATGTCTTAATTATCTAGTGATGTTATAATGGAAATACCACAAGTGGGTGGCCTTAACAAACAAATTTATTCTCTCACAGTTTAGAAGGCTAAAAGTCCAAATTCAGAGCACCAGCTCTAGGGGAGGCTTCTCCCTCTGTTAGCTTTGGAGGGAGGTCATTGCCTCCTTTCAACATCTGTGGTCCCAGATCCTTAGTGATCTCCTGATTTTCTTGGCCACTCTTCCCCTGGGTCTAGCAGGATCTCAGTGTAGGGACCTACGTCCAAAGAACGCACTCCACTCCTTGCTCTTCTTTCTTGGTAGTTTCAGGTTCTTCTCTCTGTGTTCATTTCTCTTTTCTTTTATCCCTTGTAAGATAAAAGGTGATGCAGGTGACATCCTAGGGAAACTCCCTTTACAAAGGATCAGGACAGTGAACTGAATAAGGGTGTTAAATATCACTTTAATCCCCTTGCAATTGATCTGCTGATCATTATTAGATAATATCGTGGGGGATGATTATATCATTACAGAATTGTTAAACCACTGAGAATCATGTTCAAGGCAAGTTGGTACATATTTGGGGGGACATAATTCGATCTATGCCACCATGTAATTAGAGAATGTTTACAGATGTCTGACAATTTAGACTGCCACGTCCTGAGAAATGTGGATCCTACTGAGATTCAAAAAACAAAAGGCAATTAGAGATTCCCTAAGGGGGGAAATAAAAGTCTTTTAAAGAGATTAATGGGATTTTGTTTTCCTGTACTCCCTTGGAGCTATGGTAAGGTCAAGAAAGTTACATTATAGGGGGAAGATCCAAGATGGTAGGGGAGGCAGATACAGTATCCAGAACTTCTACAACAATAACTTAATAAAACAAAGGAAATAGCTATGAATGACAATCCTGTCTTCCAGAGCTTCAAAGGAAAGGATCAAGAAGTAGACTAAATATAGCAGAGAGGAAGAGAATGAATGAAAACTGTGAAAGAGCTGTGGTAAACTGCCAACCAGCAGAGAGAGGCCATTTGGAATCATTGCCAGAAGCATTTAGATTGAATGAGGAACTAGATATCTGGCTCTACTTGCCCCAGGCTGCACCAGTACCCATATCAGTGATCAGATGGCCTGAGAGGTGTAACTCTTCCTTTCCTTGCACAACCTACCAGTCACCAAAGGTGTAGCTAACCCCACCCCCATTCACCTAGCAACTAGTCACACTCCCTGCACTGCCAGTGCTGAGCTGCTTTGTTTCTCGTTTTTTTTGTTTATTTACCTTTCTGTTTAGTTATTCTCTCTCCCCTTTTTTTCCTTTCCACTTATTTTATTTTATTTTTTTATTCATGTTCTATTGCCTTTTTTCTTTTATTTGGATTCCAAAGTGCAGGAGTCTCTACCCCACTGCCCATGCAGTTAACAGTGCCTATGCCAGCCCATCCCTGGTTGGAGGTGCGCACTCCCACAAAGTGAGCACTATGTTTTTGTGCAGCCATATTTGGTGGCTGGCACTTTTACCAGCACTGTGCTACTTTTCTTTTTCTTTTTTTCTTAGTTTTTCTGTCTTCCCCTTATTTTCCTCTTCTTTGTTTCCTTTTTTTTCTTCCTCTTCATCACCCACTTTACTTTAATTTTCATTTATTTTTGATCCTGTGAAGCAGATGCTTGGCCCACTTCTGCAGTGAGAAGCAACTGTATCTACCCTTCTACACTCCCCCTGATTAAGCTCTACATTCCTGCTGCTGCTGTGATTGGCAGCTAATACTTGGGCCAGTTTCTTTTTCCTCTCTCTCTTTTTCTTTTCATTTTTCTCTTCTTCTCAGTTTTCCCTCTTCCCCCATGTTTTGATTCTCTAGTGCTGCTCTAATAGAAAATACCACAAATGGGTGGCTCTAACAAACAGGAGTTTGTTCTCTTATAGTTTAGGAAGCTAGAAGTCCAAGTTCAAAGTGTCAAGCTCTAGGGGAGGAGTGAGGGCCTCCTGACTTTGGGCTTCAGTTCTACCTCTTGTTCCTGGCTCACTGAAGCTGGAGGTGCCTCTGAAGTCAGGTAGCTGCTGACTGCCCAGGCTGACAAACTCAAGGTCGACAAGTAAAATGGCGCAGTCCCAAGATTATCAAACATATCAGGCCACTATTTCCATCCAGTCCAGAGACAGTCCCAAGAACAGCAGGCAACATGGAAGTCCACTCACTGATGACTTGGCAAAATGCAGGATCCAAACATGCCAAAAAGCTAGAGACCTTTATCAAAGCTGTCTTCTCATATACTGAAAGAAGACCACATCCCTAAGGCAGCTACTCAACTTCTCCAGTAATCCCAGCAAGGAGTTGATTACCAGTCTCATCATGGGGAATGACTATAGCCAACTGCCCAGCCATTCAAAACCAGGCCCAGACAAGTTGACACACAACTATCACACCCCACTTGTTTATTTCTTACTTTTTTTTTCCTTTTCTTCCTCTTCTCCTGCCTTTTTTTCTCTTTCTCCTTCTCCTCCTCCTCCTCATCATCACCCTCCTTCTCCCCTTCTTCCCCCTTCTCTCCTCCTGCCCCCAACACCCCCCTCCTCTTTTTGATCCTGCTGAGCTCGGACCTCACACTTTACAAACTTCACATTCAGTAGCACTAGCCTTACCCTCACCCTCTGCATTTGGTGGTGCATGCTACCATAAAGAGAATACCACATTTCTGTCACAGCCATGTTTGGTGGCTAACACATGTGCCAGTATTGTACCACATTTTTTTTTTTAATTTTTCTTTCTTCTCTATTTACTTTCTTGTTAATTCACCCATCTTTCCTGCTCCCTATTTTTTACTCTTCCTTCCCACACCTCTTTTTTTTTCTTTCTATCTTCCCTAGCAGTTGAAAATCAGTGACTCTACCCAGACATACATGCCATACCTGCTGCCTCACCCATTGGACAAGTACCATCACCCAATCCAGCACCACTACTCTACACCAGACACCAGCCAACACCTGTTCAGCCTGCACTCAGATGCTCTGCATTATTGGTGATCAGAGAGTCATGACCACACTTACACCTACTACCAAATCCACTCAGAGACAGGTATTAAGTGCCCAGTGCTCCAAAACCAGCAAGCCAGAATAACACACCAGCCCTGTTGGCCAGATATATTAAAACAAAACAAAACAAAAACTTAGGGTGAAGCAAACCCACATACAATCACCAAATTGATGGAGTTATACTACAGTGTCTCAGAGACAATAGACAACTTCAAATCACATTCAAGTGAAAAAGAAAAAGGAAAAACAACATAGCTTAAACAAGTGACCAAAATGTAGGGCCAGAAAAATCTTCTGGAGGAAGAAATGTTGTTGGAACTACCCAAACCACCCCATAAAGAAATAAAAATAATTACTTTTAGATACCTTCAACAGATTGAGAGAAAGTTTGAGGAAACCACAGACAAAATCAAGGAAAACACAGACAAACTCTACAAGAATTCTAAGAAACAAAACCAAATTGACAAAATGAAAGGAAAACTAGAAAATTTACAAAAACAGTAAATAGCAATAGAGAAAATTAACACTAAATTTCAGAAATAGATAATGCATTGTTCTGGTTACCTAGTGCCTCTCTGACAAGAATGTACCACAAATGGGATGCCCTTAACAAACAGGAGCTTATTCTCTCACAGTCTGGAGGCTTAAAGTCCAAGTCCAAAGTGCCAGGCTCTAGGGACTGGGTGAAAGCCCCTCAACCTCGGGGTCCAGCTCTGCCTCCTGCTCCCTGCCCACAGGAGCTAGAGGTGTTTCTTCACTCAGACAGCTGCTAACTGCTGAGGCTGACAAACCCAAGGTTGACAAATGAAAAGGCACAGTCCCGATGTTGCCAAACCATATGGCAGGCCATTAATTCAAGTCCATTGAAAGTCCCAGGATCAGCAGAGCATGGTAGGCTGTTGAACAATGACATGGCTACATGCAGGTTCAAGCATGCCATAAACTAGAGACCATTCCTGATGCTTCTTCTTATATACTGGAAGCAGACCACATCCCAAAGGCAGCTACTCAACTGCTTGTGGTAGATCCCACCATGGAGTTGATTGCCACTCTCATCATGGGGAATAACTACCACCAGCTGCCCAACCACTCAACCAGGCCCAGCCAAGTTGACACACAAACTCAACTACCACAGAGGGCAAAGTATTTGAACTGAATCAATGAAACATGCAATTAGTAAAACTGAAAACAAATCTCAAAACTAACCTGTTAGAGGAATAACCAGGAAAAAAAAGAAAAGGAAAAAAAATGAAGAAAATTTAAAGTCATGTGAGACACAATAAGAAGAATAAATCATGTGTGGTCAGACTTCCAGAACAGAAAGAGACCAGAAAAAAGGCAAAAAAAAAAAAAAAAAAAGCACCAAGAAAATTTTCAAAGATTTCTTGGATGAAAATTTTCCTAATATCATAAGAGACAAGAAGATATGTATTCAACAAGTTCAATTAACCACAAATAAGATAGACTCAAAAATAAAATTGCTAAGATAAATCATAATCAAAACCAAAGACACAATCTTTAAAGCCTCTTGGGGAAAAAAAAAAAAATCTTCAAAGGAGATATAATAACACTAAACTCTGATTCCTCAGCAGAAACCAAGCATGTGAGAAGGCAGTGTGATGACATAATAAAACCATGAAGGAAAAAAAAAATGCCAACAAATAATTATATATCCAGCAAAATTTTCCCTCAAATACAATGGAGAAAAATCAGAATGCCTATAAAAATACCATTTGACCCAGCCATTCCATTACTAGTTATTTATCCTAAAGAAGTGAGAACCACGACAAGAACAGACACATGCACACCCATTTTCATGACAGCACTACTTAAAATAGCCAAAAGATGGAAAAAACCTAGGTGTCCATCAACTGAAGAATGGATAATGGAACATACACACAATGGAATACTATGCAATCCTAAAGAATAACATAGAATCTGCAAAAAGCTGCATAACATGGATGAACTTGGAGGACATTATGCTAGGTGCAATAAGTCAATCACAGAAGGACAAATATTGCATTAGTCCATTATTGTAAAAAGTCAGGAACAGGTTTATATATGGAAGAAAATTTACTTTGTTGGTTACCAGGGGTGGGAGTAGTAGTTACCAGGTGGAGGGGAGGGAACACTGTTAGATAAGAAGAGATTTAGGTGAAGAGAAGAACAACATACCAAATGTGAGTGATCAACACAGTGGCATTGAGGAAGAGGAAGACATAGAGAGGTACATGGAAGGTGCAGACAACAAAGATAAATCCATTTGCACATACAGTACTGTGTCAGTGAAGGGAAACATAGATACATGGATGGATAGATGGGTGGACAGGCTGAACTACTAGCTATGTCTATGCAGGGAGGAGTGTGCCCAAGACCATGTATAGAGTTGGGAGACAATGTTTCTACAAGTGTATTTGTATGTTCTGTAAGAATTCCCAGGTGTGTAGTAGAGATGACAAGGGACAAGGCTGTAGTCACTTCTTAGTCACAGCCAGCTACCCAGAGCAAGCAAGTAGTTGGACCTGAGGGCTCAGGACCATAGTCACAGGGGACATCAAGCTCAACTGGCATAACATACTATACAAAACATTGTTCCGCCTCCTACTTTGGCAAGTAGCGACTGGGATCTTAAAAGTTTTCAGGTAGCCATCTAATGCAACAATGGATCTCTCAACATCCAGAGCAAAGAAGAATGAAGAAAACCAGTTTTTCACGGAAAAAAATTAGTCCAGGTGACTGTTACACCATGTAATCTGCAGGCTATACAACTATGAGACCAGAAGAAGTAGATGGTGCCTGGCTACCACTGTCAACTACTTGGAGGGAGATCTATGTAGGAAATCATGGATAGATTGGGAGAACAATGTGGAAATTTCAAAAATCATTTTGAAGAAAAGGGGGGAAGGGACCAGTTTGCTACTCTGATAGAGCTTGGTGCATCCACTGAGAGTATGGCCCCTGGCTGTCCTTCAGATCTGGAATTGAACCCACATATGTGACATCCAGCCAAACAAAAGACAGGCATAGGAAGTGAACATTTATACTAGGTAGAAAAACTCCTTTGAGAGAACAATCATGGGAGAATAGAATCGCTGTGTATGCACAGGGACATAGCTCAGAGGGCAGGAGTGCATGGAGGGAAGGACACAGGGAAGAGACAACTATTGGGAGCAAGTGGGAAGGGAGCTGTTGAATTGCGGTAAATTGTAGTAAATGTCATGAGACAAAGTGTATGTGAACTCCTATATGGAAAATGAATTTGCTCTGTAAACTTTCACCCAAATCACAATAACAATAATAATAATAATAATAATAATCAGACTTCCTAGGTAAACAGAAATGAAGGGAATTTCTTAAAAACAGACTAACTTTACTAGAATTGCTAAAGGGGAGAGTATCCAGTAAGATGGCACAATAGGCAGAAAAACTACACAGACCCTCTTCAAAAAAGGAAAGGGAAATCAATTAACACTGATACAGAAGATAATTCTGGCACCCTGAGCTTTGAAAGGAAGGATACAGAGGTAGACTAAACTCCAACTAGTAGAAGAATATCAATGAACACACCGAAATAGGAGACCTTGGGAGCTGCAGTCTGTCAGTGACCTTGATAGTGCACACAGTTTGGATATTGCTAAGTGATGTTAGGACCTAAGAATTGACCTAAAAATAGGCCCTGCTAGCCAGGGGCTGCATGGAGGACTGCACCAGTGGCTGGTGAATAAAAGAGGAAGCAGTGAACAGGGAGACAGGCTGAGCTGTGGACTTGGCTTGTCCAGAGAGTGCAACCATTTTGAATGTATAGAAGTGGTTTGACTATTTTGGATATTTAAAGCAATAGCATTCTCACAGATTCCAGGGACTTAAGAATAGGCTCCACTTACCAACAACTGCAAGGACATTCTGAATGCAAATGACTGGAAAAGTGTGATATTCCCCTTGTTATCTTATCACCCCACATGCTCTTGGTGAATGGAGGTGCAGCCATCCCTCACTCCTACCCACCTTCTGGGCCACCAGAAATTTCTTCCTGGTCTGTGTGCTTGGACAAAGTCTGGTTGCTCTGCCTTAGCATGCCCAGATTTTTAAAATTCTTCTTCTTCTCCCTCTTCCTCTTCTTCTTCCTCTCCTTCTCCTTCTCCTTCTTATTCTTATTCTTTTATCCTTCTTCTTATTATTATTCTTTTCTCCTTCTTCCTCTTTTTCTTCTTCTTCTTATTGCTGTTTTTTTTTTTTTTTTTTCTTTCCATCTCAGGTTATAATTTTCAGCTCTTTCTCTCTTCCCTGTTCCTAGTTCCTACATTTTTTTTTCTTTCTTGTTGTTGTTAACCCCATTCCTTGTTTTTCTTTTTGCATTTTTCCTTTTTTTCCATCATTATTCTCCTATTCTACCTCTTTTCTCTGACTGTCCCCTTCACAGATATTGCAGGATTTTTGTTGTTGTTGTTGTTGTTGTTGCTGTAGTTTTTCCTCTTCCTTTCTTTTTCTTTTTCTTTTTTTTTTGTGTGTGGTGATTGTTCCTGTGTGTTTATGTGGTGTGTTTTTGTCTGCTTGCTTTCACTTTTTTGATGGTTTTTCAACTGTTGTTATTGTTTAACTGAGTGGGAGACAGCAGCTGTGCCCATATGATGCCACCGCAATCACACCTCCTGCAGCTTACTGAGTGAGAGCCACCACTTCCTTATCTACCAACAGGCCAACAATAAATGACCACTAAGAAGAGCCAAGGAGCTATGGTAGCATAGTGGCTAAAACACTTGACTGCTAACCAGAAGGCTGGCGGTTCAAACCCCCCAGCCACTCCTCGGAAGGAAGGTTGGGCAATCCTACATCCGTAGTGATACTGCCTCAGAAACCCAAGGAGGGGTCGCTATGAGTCGGGGCCGACTCGACAGCACATAACAACAACAACAACAACAACAAGAGCCAGACTTACCAGTAACTGCTCTTCACAAACAGTTAACAGAGATCTAAATACAACAACTTCACAATATCTTGGAGACAAAAGATTATCACTGCCTACACAAAGAAGCAAGATAAAGAGGTAGAAATAAGGGACAGGATACAGACCCAGAACACATCCCTGAAGAAGCAGCAGCATTGGAACTCCCTGATAAGGAATTCAAAAGAATTATGTTTAAGTAGTTTCCAAGGATTGAGACACAGATCAAGGAAAACACTGACAAAACCTAGGAAAAAACAGACAAAAACCTAGAAAATTTTCAGAAGAAAATTCAAGAACAAAGTGACAAAATAAATGAAAAATTAGAAATGACTCAAAATCTACAGAGAGAAATCCAGAAGATTAATACTAAATTTTCAGAAATAGATAACACTTTGAAAGAGCAAAGGAGTAGAACAAAATCAATGGGAGAGAGAAATAATGAGACTGAAGACAAACACCCTTCTTTGGAAAGGGATCAATCAGGAAAAAATCAAAACAAAATGGAGAAAGCCTAAGGTTCATGTGGGATCCCATCAAAAGGAATAACCTACATATAATTTAAATTCTAGAACAGGAAAAAAAAAAAAAAAGAAAACCACTGAGAAAACTGTCCAAGATTTGTTGGAGGAGAACTTCCCTGACATGATGAAAGATAAGAATACATCCATTCAGGAAGTCCAATGAACCCCAAACAGGATAGACCCCAAAAGAAACTGTGAAAGTAGCATGGGAAAAATGAAAAGTTACCTACAAAGGACAACCAATAAGATAAGCTCTGATTTCTCAGCAAAAACCATGCAAGCAAGAAGGCAATGGGATAGTATATATAAATCCCTAAAAGAGAAAAATTTCCAACCAAGAATTATATACCCAGCAAAATTGTCCCTCAAATATGATGATGAAATTAGGAGATTTGCAGATAAGCAGAAATTAAGGGAATTTGTTAAAAACAGACCACCTTACAAGAGATACTGAAGGGAGTCCTTTAAACAAAGAACCAATAATAGCAAACAACAACTGACCATTAATTAATAAGAAGGCATAACCCAGAAATCAACACAGCTATGGAAGTATCCAAAGTAAAATAAGATTACAAGATTACAAACAGTGAACCAGAGACATCAATTGGCAAATGAGGCCAACTGCAAACCAAAAAGATGGAGAAAATAGTGTAGTTACAGAACTTCTAAATGATGAGGAAGTTCAGACAGTTGCAAGATAGAATGGACTGTTCTAAACTCGGGGGGGGGGGCTTATAAATCACAGGGTAACCTCAAAGAAAAAGGATAAACCTTCACATCATAATAAAAAAGAAGACAAGCACAAATATTTAGCAAATACTAAAACAATAGCAACAAAGAAATGATAACACGATTCATAACCATAATGACCCCAGCACAGAAAATTATATGGAATGCCATAAGAAAATACATAACAACATGACAGCAACTAATTCATACTTGTCAATAGTTACACTGAATATCAATAGATTAAATGCACCTCGCAAGAGACAGAGAGTTGCAGACTGGACAAAAAAAAACCATCCACAATAGACCATCAATATGCTGTCTACAAGAGACACACCTTAGAGACAAAGACAAAAATAGACTAAAAATCAAAGGTTGGAAAAAGATTTAGCAAGCAAATGGGAATCAAAAAAGAGCAGGGGTAGAGATATTAATTTCTGAACAAATTGACTTTTAGATAAAACCTACCATAAGAGATAAGTAAGGACATTACATAATGATTAAAGAAACAAACAGAGGTATAAGCAAAATAAATATCCATGGACCCAAGAAAAGACCCCAAAATACATAAATCAGATTTAACAGAACAGAAAAGGCAAATAGTTTCATCCACAGTCACAGTAGGAGACTGGAATATACCACTTTCAATGAAAGATAGAACAACTGGAAAGAAACCCAACACAGAAACAGAAGAGCTAAACAATACAATCCACCAACTTGACATCTACAGAGCGCTTCACCCAACAAAAGCACAATATACATTTTTTTCCAGCGCACATGGAACATGCTCCACAAGAGACCACATGTTAGTCCGTAAACTGAGCCTTAGCAAATTTAAAAACATTGAAATACTGTAAAGTATCTTCTCCGATCACAATGTTATCAAATTAGAAATCAACAATAGGAAGATCAATGGAAAAGAGCAAACATGTGGGAATGAACAACACCTTCATTAAGAATGACTGGGTAATAGAAGAAATTAAAAATTAAATTAAAAAAATTCATTGAACTAAATGAGAATGAAAACACAACAAACAAAAATCTTTGGGACAGAGCAAAAGCAGTGACCAGAGGCCAATTTATCACACTAAATGCATACATCAAAAAAGAAGAAAGAGCCAAAGTCAACACTTTATACCAACATCTCCAACACTCGGAAAAAGAACAGCAAGATAAGCCTACAATCACCAGAAGAAAGGAAATAATAATGATTTCGGCAGAAAACAATGAAACAGAAAATAGAAAGACAATAGAAAAAATTAACAAGACTAGAAGTTGTTTTTTTAAAAAGATTAATAAAATTCAAAAACCACTGGAAAATTTAACAAAGGAAAAGAAGGAGATAATACAAATAACATGAATAGGAAAGGAAATGGGCAACATCACAACAGAACAAACTGAAATAAAAAAGGATAGTATCAGGATACTATGAAGAACTATATTCCAACAAATTGGAAAATCTGGAAGAAATAGATTTCTAGAAACACACTATTTACCTAAACTAACAGACTGAGGTAGAAAAGTTGAACAGACCCATAAGAAAAGAAGAAATTGAATGGGTCACAAAAAAATTATCAACGATAAAAAGTCCTGGCCCAGATGGTTTCACCAGAGAATTCTACCAAATATTCAGAGAACTGACATCAATCCCTACCCAAACTATTGAAAACATAGAAAAAGGATGGAATCCTCCCAAATTCATTTTATGAAGCAGCCATAATCTTGATATCAAAACCAGGCAAAGATAACACTAAAAAGGAAAACTACAGACCTATATCACTCATGAATATAGATGGAAAAATTTTCAACAAAATCCTAGCCAATAGCTTCCAACAGCATAACAGAAAAGATAATTCATTTTGACCAAGGGGGGTTCACTTCAGGTATGCAAGGATTGTTGAACTTTAGAAAAACAATCAATGCCATCCACCACATAAATAAAACAAAGGACAAGAAACACATGATTATATCAATTGATGCAGGAAAGGCATTTGGTAAAATCCAACACCCATTCCTGATCAAAACTCTCAGGAAAATAGGAATAGAAGGGACATTCTTCAACATAATAAAGGGCATATAAGCAAAACCAAAGGAGTTCTGGTGGTGTAGTGCCTAAGGCATTTGACTATTAACCAGAAGGCTGGTGGTTCAAATCCACCAGCCACTTCTTCTCACTCGGAGGCATGGGTTGTGGGTTGCCCTCAGGCATTAATCGGCAGAAGCGGAGACCAAGGAAATGGAAGCAGAGCTGCCTCAGCCTGAAAGGGTAGGACCATGACTTTTGGGGATGGAACAATCACAGCCCCCTAGGTTTCAAAGAGCCAGGCCTTCACCAACTTGGTTCTGGAGTGTGAGCCTGCTCATTTATGTGTGTTAGTGAGATGGAGCCATAGCTGCTGCCCAAGAGTGAGGGGGCAGGGCTGCCATGCCCAAAAGCGAGAGGAAAGGGGCCTGCTAGGCCAAGGGGGTGAGGTCACCACTCAGGAACTAGGGGACTGGAGCCACCCAGTGCAGGAGATATGTACAGATACCACCCACTGAAGATCTGTACAGGTGCCAAGTTGACAAGGGGTGGAATTGTGGTGGTTATGCTGTGTGTCAACTTGGCTGGACCTGGTTGAGTGGCTGGGCAGCTGGTGGTAGTTAATTCCCATGAGGAGACTGGCAATCAACTCATGGTAGGATCTATCACAAGCAACTGATTAGCTGCCTTTGAGATGTGGTCTGCTTGCTGTATATAAGGAGAAGCCTTGGGAATGGTTTCTAGCCTATGGCACCGTTAGACTCTGCATGTAGCCGTGTCATTGCTCAACAGCCTGCCATGCTCTGCCGACCTTGGGACTTAAATTAATGGCCTGCCATGTGATTTGGTAACATCGGAAATGTGCCATTTTATTTGCCAACCTTGGGCTTCTCAGCCTCAGCAGCCAACAGCTGTCCAAGTGAAGAAAAGCCTCTAGCTTTAGTGGTCCAGGAGCTGAAGGCAGAGCTAAAGCCCAAGGCTGAGGGGCTTTCACCCAGCCCCTAGAGCTTGGCACTTTGAAATTGGACTTAAAACCTCCAAATTGTAAGAATAAACTCCTGTTTGTTTAAGCCATCCCATTTGTGGTATAATCTTGTCAGAGCAGCATTAGGTAACCAGAACAATGGGCTCAGGTATATCAAGGACTGTGAGGCTGGCACAGGACCAGGCAGTGTTTTGTTCTGTAATACATAGGTTTGCTATGATTCAGAGCTGATACGATGGCACCTAATAACAACAATAATATGTGTGTGTGTGTTTGTGCATATGTATGTATGTACATATTATGTATGTATGTAAGTTTGACAGACTATTTCTCAATATGTATGTATGTTGTTGTTGTTGTTGCTGTTATGTGCCTTCGAGTCAGACCCGACTCATAGCGACCCCTCCTTGGGTTTCCGAGGTGGTATCACTGAGGAAGTAGATTGCCCAACATTCCTTCCGAGGAGTGGCTGGAGGGTTTGAACCACCAGCCTTCTGGTTAGCAGTCAAGTGCCTTAGGCACTATGCTACCAGAGCTCCTATATGTATGGTTTATATGTATAGATACATACTGCAAATATATCTAGCAATGTAGTAGAGAAAACAGGGGGCAAATTTATGAAAACTTTTTACTCATAATCAAACACCTTGATAGGGGCTCAGGATCATAGTTTGGGGGACACTAAGGTTAACTGGCATAACATAGTCCACAAAGACAATATTCCACATTCTACTTTGGTGAGTAGTGACTGGAGTCTTAAAAGTTAGTGAGTAACCATCTAAGGGGCAACTATTAGTCTCTAACCATTAGGAGAGAAGAGAGTGAAGAAATCAAAGATGCAAGGAAACAATTGATCCAAAGGACAAATGGACCACATGAAACCCAGCCCACATGATTCTGAGACCAGAAGAACTAGATACTTCTCAGCTACCACTGCTGACCACTCTGAAAGGAATCACAATGGGAGGTATTGGATGTTGTTAGTGTTGTGTTGTTAGGTGCCATCGAGTCGTTTCTGACTCATAGCTACCCCATGCACAGCAGAATAAAACACCACCCAATCCTGTGCCAGCTCCATGATCCCTGCTATACTTGAGCCCATCATTGTAGCCACTGTGTCAATCCATCTCATTGAAGGCCTTCCCCTCTTTCCTTGACCCTCCATCCTACCAAGCATGACATCCTTCTCCAGGGAATGGTCCCTTCTGACAACATGACCAAAGTATGTGAGACGAAGTCTGGCCATTCTGGCTTCCAAGGAGCATTTTGGGTGCACTTCCTCCAGGACAGATCTGTTAGTTCTTTTATCAGTCCATGGTACTTCAGCATTCTTGGCCAGAACCACAACTCAAAAGCATCAACTCTTCTTCGGCCTTCCTTATTCATTGTCCAGCTCTCACATGCATACGAGGTGATTGGAAATAACATGGCTTGTGTCAGATGAACCTTAGTCCTCAAGGAGACATCCTTGCTCCTCAGCACTTGAAACAGTTCCTTTGTGGTTGACCTTCCCAGTGCTACACATCATCTAATGTCGTAACTGCTGCTTCCATGGGCATCAGTTGTA
>NW_006922181.1:104158-106959 GCF_000298275.1 Orycteropus afer afer
TCAATCTTTATGCATTCCATTTCATTTTTGACAACTTCCAATTTTCCTAGATTCATACTTCACACATTCCATGTTCCAATGATTAATGGATGTCTGCAGGTGTTTCTCCTCAGTTTGAGTTGTGCCACATCAGCAATCTCAAAAGCTTTGTCTTATCCATATGAGTGAGGCTGGGTTTACTCTGATGATGCAGCACTTTCCCAGTCCTATTTTGAGAGCCTTCTAACCTAACCATACTATTCATATAGTTGTGTGGTAATGTATCAGACAGTGTTTCTTTGCTATTCATAAGGTTTTTCTTGGCCAATTCTTTGAGAAGTGGACAGCCTCTTCCTTCTTCCTAGTCTGACTCAGTCTGTAAGCTGGGCTGATACTTGTGTACCATGTGCACCCTGCTGGGTTTGAAACACCAGTGACTCAGCCTCAAAATTCACATCAACACGTCACCATGGTAGGACAAACCAACAGACAAGTTTGTCTCCCTGTTAGAAACTTCTCCTACCACCCTTACCTGGGTCCCTGCGGCTGACTCCGCCTCTGTCCCGGTTCCTGGGCCATTTCCTCTCCTTTCTCCCACTCTGCCACTTTGGGCATGCCTGGATTCCCTCTCCTCACCTGGATCCCTGTGGCTGACTCCTCCTCTGTCCCAGTTCCTGGTCCTTTTTCTCCCCTTTCTTCTGCACTCCTTCCCTGCTGCTTTGGGCATGCCCGGGTTCCCTATCCTCACCTGGATCCCTGAGGCTCACTCCTCACCTGTTCCAGTCCAGCGGCTTATCCATCTCCCCTCTCCAGGTCTCCCACCCTGCTGCTTTGGACATGCCTGGGTTCCATCTCCTCACCTGGATCCCTGCGGCTCACTCCCATCAGTCTTGGGCCACGGACCTATTCCTCTCTGCCCTCTGGTTCTCCTTCCCTGCTGCTTTGGGTGTACCTGGGTTCCCTCTCTTCACTTGGATCCCTGCAGCTCAGGGATCCAGGAGGTACTGGAGAGAGTGGGGGAAAATATGGACCAAAACTCAGAATCATGAAAAAGACCAGGCTTAGTGATCTGATGAAGACTGGTGGAGCTCCTGAGATTTTGGCCCTTAGAAATTCTTCAAGCCAGGAAATGAATGCACTCTCTATGATTGTTAAGTTTGTGTGTCAACTTGGCTGGGCCTGGGTGAATGGCTGAGCCATTGCATGTAGTTATTCCCAAGGTGAGATAGGTAATTAACTCCATGGTGGAATCTATTGGAGCAGCTGAGTAGCTGCTTTAGGGATGTCGTCTGCTTCCAGTACATAAGAAGCAACTTCCAGTATATAAGAAGTTCTCCAGAATATGGCATTCTTGAACCCTGCATGTAGCCAAGTTTTTGTTCAGCAGCCTGCCATGTTGCTCTGCCAATCTTGGGACTTTTTCAAGACTTGAATTAATGGCTTACCATGTGGTTTGGTACTATCAGGACTGTGCCATTTTATTTGTTGACCTTGGGCTTGTCAGCCTCAGCAGCCAGTAGCTGTCTGAGTGAAGAAAAGCCTCCAGCTTCAGTGAGCTGGGAGCAGGAGGCAGAGCTGAAGCCCAAGCTCAGGAGGTTTTCACCAAGCCCCTAGAACCTGGCACTTTTAACTCAGACTTCTGGTCTCCGTAACTGTAAGAGAATAAACTCTTGTTTGCTAAAGCATCCCATTTGTGGTATCTTCTGTTAGAGTGGCACTAGGTAACCAGAAAACTCCTGTAGCTCAACTTTCAGTCCAACAATCAACAGGCCTACAAGGTGAACAATAATACCAGGGAGGAATGCACTCATAGCAACCATCAATCATATGAAATCAAAAGCAGCATTTTCCCAGGGATAAAGCTACTCAAGTAGGAAGTGATAGGAAAGAAAGATGAAGGGAAATGTTAAACACAAGGAGCAAGTGCTCTTACATTGCAGGCATTGCTGTGAATATCACAAAACAAAACATGTATGAATTGTTGAGAGAAAAACAATTTTGCTCTGTAAACTTTTACCCAAATCACAACAGAAAAAAAAAAAAAGAAAAGAAAAAATTACATTATGCTAATCAGCAGAATTTGTAGAAGCAGGAACCAATCGCTCACACAGATAAGGTCTGGGAAACTTCCTCTTCATTGAGTTCCCAGGGCAGTGTTAGGGGAGGTATCTAGTGTCCCTTGGTAGAGGTGGTGGTGCTGCAAGTGATAGTGCTATTATTTGGAAGACGTAGTAGTGGATATCCTGACTAGATGAGATATGCCATGTGGTCGGGTATCAATTCCAGTTGTGCTACATAAAACTTAATTCTCTATTCACTCCATCAGATTTGAGATATATCCAGTAGCATCATCATAAATAAAATGTTTTCTCCCATGATGCCTTAGGCAATTTGTCTATATGAACATACATAAAACAGAACTAGTGGTCTGTAGTTTTGGTTTCACTTTTGGTGAGATATTGTCTCATCTTTTCTGTTGAAATCAATTTGAATTGCTTTCTGCTGTTTCAACCAAGACACATGAATTGATGGCCTAATCTTCTTTCATATTATCTCTTTTAGTTAACTATTTATTAACTAAAATCTTATATTACTACCATTAGCTCTGCTACTTAAATCTTCTGGTATTAGCTGGGGAAGAGTGTTTAAGAGAAGGTGAGAAACATAGTGGAAAAAGCAGACAAACTACAAAAACCCTCTTCAACAAAAAAAAAAAAAAAAAGAGAAACCAATTGACACAGAACAACAACAACAACAACAATGAGAACTGAAACAGCAATTTGAATATGGATCAACCATGGGTTTATGTAAAAAAAAAAAAA
>NW_006922181.1:107203-108920 GCF_000298275.1 Orycteropus afer afer
TCCTGATGGCATGGACAGTTTGGATATATCTAAATGATATTAGGACATAAGAATTAAAAATCAGTCCTGCTTGCCAAGGACAGCAAGGAGGACTACATTGGTGGCTGATGACTAAAAAGGAAAACAGCAAAGAAAGAGACAAACTGAGCTTTGAATTTTTGGCTGTCTGGAGGGCACAGCCATTTTGAATGTTTACAAGTGGATAAACCATTTTGGATATTTATAATGACAGAGTTCTCTCAGATTCTAGGGACCTAAGAATAGGCTCCCCTTGCCAATGACACCACAGACATACCAAAGGCTGAGTACTGGAAAGGTGTGATATTCCCCTTGATAATCTTATACCCCCTACCATCTTGGTGAACATAGGTGTGGCCATCCCTCACTCCCACCCACCTTCTGTTTGTGTGTTCTAACAGAGCCCAGGTGCCCTGCCTGTCCTCCCCAGATTTGTTTTGTTTGTTTCTTGTTTCTTTTTGTTTTAAAATTATTCTTTTTCTTTTCTTTTCTTCTCCTTTATTATTCTTTCTTTTTCCCTTCCCAGGTTCGAGTTTTTGGCTTTTTCTCTCTACCCTTCTCTTGGTTACCACTTTTTTTTTTCTTTCTTATGGTTCTCCCCATCCCTTATTTTCCTTTTTGCATTTTTCTCATTTTTTTTTCCTTCATTATTCTCTTACTCTACTCTTTTCTCTTATTCCCCCTACCCAGATATTGTGGGGTTTTGTTTTCCCTCTTTTTATATTCATATTTCTTTTGCCTTTTAAACCATTTGTTTAAATATTTTGTCTCATTTATTTACATTTCTCCTTTTTCTTTTTCTTTCTCTTTTTGGTGTTTGTTCCTGTGTGTTTATTGTGGTGTGTGTTTTTTGTCTTCTTGCTTTTACTTTTTTGGTGTTTTTTTTTTTTTAATTGTTGTTTTTGTCTATATGGGAGACAATAATCATTCCCATACAACCCAACCATAACCACAACTGCAGCAGACCCACCTACTGAGTGAGGGCCACCATTTGCTTTTGCATCAACTTGCCAGTGATACAGGACAGCCAACATGAACCTGATCACCATTAATTGCTCTTCACAAAGTTAACAGATATCTGTGTAGCGACTCTCATTCTCTACCACACCCACCAAAAGACAGGTGGTGAGTGCATAATTGCTGCCAATTAACAAATGGAGCAGCACAGTACCCTGGTTATTCAGATACATCCTAACAAAATGGAGAAAATGAAAACCTTGGGACAAACACTCTAACATACAATCACCAATTAAATATAAATACAACAATGTTACAATGTCTCACAAAAAACAGTCCATACAAAGAAGCAAGATAAAGCAGAAGAAATAAGGGACAGGATAAAGACCCAGAATACATCCCTGAGGAAGGAATAGTGGAAGATTTATTGGCAGAGAATTCCCTTAATATAATGAAAGATGAGAATATATCCATTCAAGAAGTCCAATGAACCCAAAACAGGATAAACCCCAAAAGAAAATCAACAATACATATCATATTAAAATTCAGCAAAACCAAAGACAAAGAAAGAATCCTGAAATCAGCACAGGAAAAATGAAAAGTTACCTACGAAGGCAATTGATAAGACTAAGCTCTGATTTCTCAGCAGAAACCATGCAGGTGAAAAGGAAATGGATGGTATATAAAACCCTGAAAGAAAACTGGAACTTCTTGGTAAGAATACAACATAATAATATTTAAG
>NW_006922181.1:109580-111640 GCF_000298275.1 Orycteropus afer afer
TTTTCCTCCAGAATCATATACCCAGCAAAATTGTTTCTCAAATATGATGGTGAAATTAGGACATTTCCAGATAAGCAGAAATTAAGGGAATCTGTTAAACCAGATCAACCTTGCAAGAGATGCTAAGAGATTACTTTGGAGAGAGGACCAATAGCAGCAAAGAACAACAGACCATTAACACATATGATGACATAACCCAGAAATCAACCCAGTAATGGAGGTATCCAAAGTAAAATAAACTTACAAGATTGTAAACAGGGAAACAGAGACATCAATTGGCAAATGAGGACAACTCCAAAAGGAGGGGGGAAAAACAGTGTAGTTACAGAACTTCTAAATCATGAGGAAGTCAAGAGAGTTGCAAGACAGAATGGACTGTTTTAAACTTGGGAGAAATTAAAAATCGTAGGATAAATGCAAAGAAAAATGATGAGCCTTCACATCACAATAAAAATGAGGACAAGCACAAGTATTTATCAAATACTAAAACAACAGCAACAAAGGACATGATAACACGATTAATAAAATGAGTTCAGTACAGAAAATTGTATAAAAGAAATCAGCAATACCACACACAAAAAAAGAACACATAACAAAATGACAGCAAAAAATTCATACTTGTCAATAATTACACTGAATGTAAATAGATTAAATGCACCACTCAAGAGATGGAAAGTTGCAGACTGGATAAAAAAACATAACCCATCAATATGCTGTCGACAAGAGACACTCCTTAGAAACAGAGACAAAAATACACTAAAAATCAAAGGTTGGAAAAAGATATAGCAAACAATGGCAATCAGAAAAGAGCAGGAGTGGCAATATTATTATTTTTTTATAAAATTGACATTAAAACAAAAATCACCATAAGAGACAAAAACAGACACTCTATAATGATTAAAAAATCAATTGAACAAGATGACAGTACCATAATAAATATCTATGCACCCAATGAAAGAGCATCAAAATACATAAATCAGACTTTACAGATTGAAAAGGCAAATAGGTGAGTCCACAGTCATAGTAGGAGACCATAATACACCACTTTCAATGAAAGATAGAAAAACTGGAAAGAAACTCAACAAGACACAGAAGAATTAAACAATACAATCCACCAACTTGACATTATAAACATCTATGGAGCACTTCAAACAACAACAGCATATTATACATTTTTTTTTAACAGGACACATGGAACATTCTTCATGATAGACCATATATTAGGCCAAAAAGCAAGCCTCAATAAGTTTTAAAAAGGTGAAATACTGCAAAGCATCTTCTCAGATCACAATGCTATAAAATTAGAAATCAACAAAAAGAAGATCAACAGGAAAAGGGCAAACACATGGAAACTGATTAACATTTGCCTGAAAAACAACTGCATAACAGAAGAAGAAAATAATAATAATTAAAAAATTCCTAGAATCAAATGAGATTAAAAACACAACATACCCAAGTCTTTGGGACACAGCAACAGCAGTGATCAGTGGCCAATTTATAGCAACCAATGCATACATCAAAAAGAAAAAAGAGCCAAAATCAACACCTTAAGCCAAGATCTCCAAGAATCAGAAAAAGAACAGCAATAAAAGCCTACAGTCACCAGAAGAAAAGAAATAATCAAGATTGAAGCAGAAAAAAAAAGAAAGAAACAAAATAGAAAGACAATAGAAAAAAATCAACAAGACTAGAAATTGTTTTTTTAAAAAGATTAATAAAATTGGCAAATCACTAGCAAATTAAACAAATGAAAAGAATCAGAGAACACAAATGACATGAATAACAAATGAATTGGGCAACACCACAACAGAACCAACAGAAATAAAAAGGATAATATCAGGACACTGTGAAGAACTATACTCCAACAAATTTGAAAATCTAGAAGTAATGGACAGATTTCTAGAAACATAAACTTACCTCAACTAACAGAGGCTGAGGTGGAAAATTTAAACAGACCCATAAGAAAAGAAGAAATTGAATGGGTCATAAAAAAAATTACCAACAAAGTCTTGGCCCAGACAGTTTCACTGGGGAATTCTACCAAATGTTCAGAGGACTGA
>NW_006922181.1:118671-119678 GCF_000298275.1 Orycteropus afer afer
TTGCTGGTCTGATAGTGCCTGATGGAACCCCTGAGACTATGGCCCCTAGCTGCCCTTCAGGTCTAGAATTGAACTCACTCTTCTGGCTTCCAGCCAAATAAAAGACTGGCATATGGGCTGAACATTTATATTAGGTAGATATACTCCTTGGAAAGATCAGTCATGGGGGAACAGAAGGGCAATCAGTGTATGCACAGGGAAAAGGCTCAGGAGGCAGGAGTGCATGAAAGGGAAGGACACTGGAAAGAGATAACTATGGAGAGGATGTGGGAAGAGAGCTGTTACAGTGTGGGAAATTGCAGTCAATGTCATGGGGCAAAATATGTATGAACTGCTATATGGAAAATGAATTTGCTTTGTAAATTTTCACACAATCACAATAAAAATTTAAAAAAAAAATACAATGTGTGACCACACTGAGCCTGGGAGACAGAGAGTCCTGCTAGAAGTCCACCATAAATGAGCCAACTGGTTGTTAATTCATCATGACCAAGCTTCTCCTCTTCCTGCCTTTGCTTCCACGAACCTGGGTCCAATCTACCATTAACACTCACCCGGATTATAGCAATATTTCCTAGTGAATACCTGCTTCTGCCCTTGTTTCCCTACACACTGCTCAAAACACAGTGATCCTGTTAAAACATAAGTCACATCATATCACTTCTCTGTGAAAACCCTCCAGTGCCTACCTACTTCTCTCAGATTAAAAGTCTTCACGGGCCTTAATTAAGGTGCTGGCAAGGTTACAGAATATATGACAGATTGCCAGAAGAATGAACAAAATTACCGAAAATACAGTAAAAAATCTCCTCAGAAGTGAGGATGGTAAGACTTCATCTCTCTTACTTTGGACAAATTATCAGGATAAAACAACCCTAGAGAAAGACATCATACTTGGTAAAGTAGAGTGTTAGCACAAAAGAAGAAGACCATCAATGAGATGGATTGACACAGTGGCTGCAACGATGGGCTACAATATAACAATTGTGAAGATGGTGTAGGAGTGG
>NW_006922181.1:119936-130493 GCF_000298275.1 Orycteropus afer afer
TTTTAATGTGAATCAAATGAAAATGAGGTCCAATAAACAGTAAATGGATATAATTTGTCTTTTACCCTGTTGTTGCTGTTGTTGGTATGTGCCGTCACTTTTTTCTGAATGCACCCTGGTAATGATACTGGGACTAGAAAAAGAAATACAATTCAACCACATTACTTACCATTGAGGTAAACAATACTTACTTTGCTATAATCTTGTTAAGGATTTTTTTGGGGTTTTTGTTTTTAGATCAACATACAGTCAAAGTATATAAATTTAATTATGGTATAAAATATAAAATAAATTTCTTCCCACTGACAAGGACCATTTAACAGGGGTTGGAGAGTAGGTATAGAAATATAGCTGAATCAAGAGATATTCTATAAATTTGATACAAAATATCTGTTGAAAGATACTGTTTATATTAACACAATAAGTAATATAATTACTAAAAATATGCTATAAACCATACAATTTTTATGGGTGTCAGAAAACACTTTGAAACTTGTTCTTGAATGGAGAATAGTTAAACCAAATGGAAGAAATGTTGAAAGAAAAGACCTGAACAGAAGATTTCAAAGTGTGACTCAAGAACACAAAATAAAATATTATAATGAAATTTGCAAAGACCTTGAATTAGAAAATCAAAAGGGAAGAACACACTTGGCATTCATCATGCTGAAAGACTCAAAAAGGAACTCAAGCCTTCAGTTACAATATTGAAGGATGCTAAGGGGAACATATTGAACAATGCAGGAAGCATCCAGAAAAGATAGAAGGAATACAGTCATAGTACCAAAAAAAAAAAGAGTTGCCTTTCAACCATTTCACGAGATAGCACTTGATCAAGAACCACAAGTAAAGAAAGAAGTCCAAGCTGCAGTGAAGGAATTGGTGAAAAACGAGGCTCTAGGAATTGATGGATTACCCCTTAAAATGTTTCAGTAAATGGAAGCAGCACTGAGGCATTCATTCATTTATGCCAAGAAATTTGGAAGACAGCTATGGGACCAAATGACTGGAAGAGATCTATATTTATGCTCATTCCAAAGAAAGGTGATCCAACAGAATGTGAAAACTGTTGTGCAATATAATTGATATCACATACAAGTAAAATTTTGCTTAAAATAATTCAAAAATAGTTGCAGCAGTATATTGACAGATATGCCACATTGAAGACTAAGATACGCCTGACCCAAGCCATGGTATTTTCAATAGACGCATATGCATGTGAAAGCTAGAAAATGAATAAGGTAGACTGCAGAAGAATTGATGCATTTGAATTGTGTTTGGGAAGAATATTGAAAACACCATGGCCTACAAGAACAACCACCAAATAAATGTCTTGGGAGAAGTACAGCTGGATTGTTCCTTACAAGCAAGAATGACCAGACTTCACTCTCATACTTTAGTCATATTGTCAGAAGGGACCTGTCCCTGGAGAAGAATATCATGCCTGGTAATGTACAGAGTCAACAAAAAAGGAGAAGACACTCAAAGAGATGGTTTGGCATGGTAGCTACAATGATGGGTTTAAATATTGTGAGGGTGGTGTGGTACCAGTCACTGTTTTTTCTGCTGTACATGGGGTCTGTATGAATCAGAGCCAACTTGGGGAACCTAACAATAACAACCTAAAATTTGGAAAAGGTAGGAAAGTGAAGAAGGAGGTAGTTTAAGTGGGTTTGTTTTAAAAATTCAAATTAGAGACTTGCTAGACAATATCTGAAAATGTTTTTAAATGGCTGAAATTACAAAATGAAATATTATTGAGTGTTTTATTGGCAACCATCAAAACTCATAACAGAAAGAATTGAAAGCACTTGATAGGGACTCAGGGTGCGCAATGGCTATCACTTTTTATTGTACACTCTTGTGTGCTATTTAATTTTTCTTTACTATATGTGCCTATTTCTTTGATAATAATGAAAATATTATACAATTTTTAATTACCTTTATATAAAAATAGTTTTAGATCTGCCCTATTCCTCACATTTCTCAACATCTGGGGTCTCTGATCCCAAACATAATATAGCAATGTAACTATTTGGCACTATCTAGGCTAATAATTCTGGGGCAGTAGTTTCAAATTCCCATGTCCTCCAATCATTCTCTATATCAAAATAGCCCGATTTTCACATCCTGTAATGAAAGTAACAAACAATCATCACTTGTCTTAATTCCTTTATGAAAACTTACACAAATGAAAATAATAGTTTCTGCTCATATGTTGGTTTTCAGTCTAGAGCTATCACTACTGCTGGGTTAAAAGTGGGCATATTCTGCTTTACATTTCCACAAACCAAGTCCCCACAGCTTAACAATAGCTTTTTAAGGTTCTCACATGAAACTTAAAGCCATTTAGGCATATCATTTTTGTATCAAAAATAATAAATTACAGTAACATCACTACTGTTGTGGCTGAGTGTTTTCTCTGGTAAAATTCAGATTGAATGAAAGCCATTTCCAAGCAGCTACCAAGAGCTCTGGTAGCATAGTGGCTAAGACAGTTGCCTGCTAACCAGACGGCTGGCGGTTCAAACCCACCAGCCACTCCTCGGAAGGAAGGTTGGGCAATCCTACTTCCGTAGTGATACTGCCTCGGAAACCCAAGGAGGGGTCGCTATGAGTCGGGGCCGACTCGACGGCACATAACAACAACAACAACAACAACCAAGATGGAGTCACAGCTCATATAAGCTAAATCAAATTCAAAAGTAACTTGCTGCCTCAAATTATTTAAACATGCCTAGGAGGGAACAAAACATAGTTCATTCACTGGAATTAATTTGTACAATTAAAGAAGGCTGCTCCTCCAATACAGAAATAGGCAAGAATCTTTTTCAGTAGGAGGTATTTCCTGAAAGTTTCATTAAGGAAAAATCTCCAGTTCTCAGAACATTTGTAAGTTTATAATTTTGACTCTCAATCCTAGGCTGTGAGGCCCTTGAAGGCAGAATGTAAATATCATCTGCCTTTTTATTTCCAGGGCTAGCTCAGCACAAGGCACATATGTGCTCAGTAAATATTTTCTTAGAAATGAAAAGATGTACCAAAAATATACAGCTTGTTCTACAGGAGAAGCCACCTCAAATTGTGACTGCATTGATGTGCATCAAATGGGCTCAAGTCAGAGTGCAGGGGCTATACCACTGTCTGTGTCAAGTTCTCATCATGGACAGACACACTAGACACATAGATTTTGTCTAAGACAAACTGTTCCTTCCTTCATTTCATTACAAAACAACAACAACAACAAAGGCTATATTTTGATTCACTAAGTGTTTAATGTTTGGGAATGTGAAGGATTCCATTCCTCCTCTCTGTTTCTCATTTCAGGGTACTTCTTCCTGCTACTTAATAAAAGAAAATTTATTGATAGTCAGTGAGGGAGTGAGTGCATTCTCTAATAATAATAACCTAATAATCTAATAACTCAGCATACTCAGGGCCCATGTTGGAGAATTCTAAGTGCCTGCAGAGTGAAGAAACATTTGCAGGGCAGAGAAGCAGTAAGCACCCAGGACCAGTACTTAAGTAACTGTGATTCTAGTCCTTGCTATAGTATTTGGCTGGGGCCATCTTTCTAGATCACTTTCATATGTTGTAAGCCTCTTGTAATGATGGCCTCAACTTATTAATGCTCCTTCTATGAAGAAGTATGATCCTAAACCCTGGTCTTGAAACATGGCCCTAGTCACCCACCTGTATAAATAGGACAGAGTGTGACTGCAAGCAGCAGGAGAGAAGAGGGCAAGCAGCCTCCATCTGGCTGTCTTGGATTGATTACTCTGAGGGAGGCCAGATACATGTGAGACCTCAATTACCCTCAGACTGCCATGTGTGGGAGGCACCTTAGACATCCAGCCCAGATATCTTCCAGGAACAACAGCCTCAGCCAGGGCTGACTGCTACAGCATGAAATACCTAGCAAAATTAGCAACAAAATTAATGGTGCTTTAAGCTGTCAAGTTTTGAGACCATTTATTATGCATTGATCTGTCTTGGAAGAAGTAAAGGCAGAATGTTCCTTAGAAGAGAGAATGGGCAGACTTCATTCCTTGTACTTTGGTCTTGTTATCAGGAAAGACCAGTCCCTCGAGAAGGATATCATATTTAGTAAAGCAGAGGGTCATGCAAAAGGGGAAGACCCTCAACCAGAGAGACTGACATGTTGCCTGAAAAAATAGGCATAGCAATGATTTTGAAGATGATACAAGACTGGACATTGTTTCATTCTGTTGTACATAGGGTGACTATGAGTACATAAGGTGGCTATGAGTTGAAACTGACTGTACGGCACCTGTTGTTGTTGTTGTTATGTGCTGTCACGTCAGACCCAACTCATAGCGACCCCTCCTTGGGTTTCTGAGGCAGTATCACTACGGAAGTAGATTGCCCCATCTTCTTTCCGAGGAGTTGCCAGCGGGTTTGAACCTCCAGCCTTCTGGTTAGCAGTCAAGTGTCTTAGGCACTACGCTACCAGAGCCCTAGCTACCACAAAAACATTATGCATCTATAGTAACCAAGATATCTCTCAGCCCGAAAAAGTTACCTGGAAGTCTCCTCTGATCCATGTTAGGTAGGCTTTTACCCTTCATTTCTCATATTAACCCTAAATTCTCATAGTTGTTTGGTGTGTCTCAAAGAGGTAAACTATGTGAACACTTGGTGTGCTAAAATTATGAGATATCATCACAAGTATACTGCCAAAGAAAACTAAATACTGAAAATGCAAGTTACCTTTTTCATAGAGGTTTTTGAGTTTTTCAAATAGCAAAGCAAGAATAATCTCAGATTGATGTTAATTTAATTAATAATCTGGTGGAGAGGAATGGAAAATGTACCAGTCATTGGCATTGTGGATAGATAATAAGGGACCTTGTTCATCTTCCTTCCCTCTTGCTCCTCCTTGTTCTTTTTCTCTTTCTATCTCTCATGGTCCTATTGTCTCTCTTCCTCTCAGTCCTGGTTATTCCTCAGTGTCTCAGTCCTCATGCCCCATTTCCTATGGTCCCTTTATTTCTCAAATGAACCGAGGTAGTGAGCCAGGCACCTTTGCTGGTATAACTAGCCTTTCCTGAGACAGCTGTTCAGAGACAGCCAAGGGGATACTCAGGTCCTCACTGTGTAAATGGATCTATCATAAGCAGGTTCTTTTCCTAAAGCTTCTTATGGGATGATCATCTAAGTAATTAGTGATTTCTACCCAGTTTGTAGAATTTCTTCTCCTTATATGTGTCTCAAAGAGTCAGGTGGTGGAGGAGCTAATCAGGGCTTAACTGCTGGCAGTGAATTCCAAAGATTAAAGAAGAAATTGAAGAGAAAGAAATTTCCTTATTATTTCAACTCTCCCTGAACTTTTCCCAATTACACAGTAAGTCACACTGCTTCGTAGCTGCTGTCATGTGCCTACATGGGCTAAGGAATCACTTAATTTCAAATAACCTTTAAAAGCTGGTCCTCTGAGGAACAGATACTTGCTTTATGCAGATATAATTAAAGAAGTTAATTTCAATTTTGAAGTGCACAAGATATGTGCAAGTTAATAGCTTTGTAGAGTTTGGCCTCCGAACAGAGTAAGAAGCTTGCTGTTCAACTTAATAACCTGTGGGACAAATCTGAGCATTTATATAAATTGGAAATCTTGCTTTCATTTGATTTTTTTTCAAATCTGTTCTGGTGGGAAAATACCTATCTTTAATCTGGTAAATGCCTTTAGTTTGTTCAGCATCTAGCTGAGTCATTTATTTGAGGTGTCACAAAGGAAAAGCAAAATAGAATCAGGTAGCTCATGGGACAGTTTTACAAGATTGACACTCAGTTTTCACCAAGTGCCTTCACTGTGATGGCCCAAGTCTCAATACTGTTCTCCTTCATGTTTTGTGTCTTTTGCTTTCCCTAGTACACGTTTGTATGGTAACAGATACTAGAATTCCTTCCTATCATGCCAATTCATGATCTTTTATAACCTGAAAATTGTTTTATTCCTCTTGTGAGCATCTTGCAAACTCTCTTTGCAAGCATGTGACATAATAATAAGGGGCCTGGGAGCTGCACGCAGAATGTTGGGTGGCTCCCTATGATGCCAGCAAGAACCTGAGCCACACACCTTTCTGCTCTCTCTTTCCGCAGGAGAGCAACACTGTATCTGACTGTACAACTCTAGCAATGATTATTGCAGCTACTAAAGTGCATGCAGCTATTCCATCTTCTTTAGCTCTTTGAACAGCATTCAGGCTGGGAGACACCCCATGGAGGCATTCACCTGGATGAAAAATGGAGAAACACAATAGAAGCAGTAAGCACTATCTTTGAGAATCAATTGTGAGATTGACCAGACTTCCTTCGGGGGAGTGGCTGTTGGGTTTGAACTACCAGCCTTCTGATTAGCAGTCAAATACCTTAGGCACTATGCCACCAGATCTCCAACCAGGGCAGATGCAGTCACTGACCTTGAGGAATTGCAAGAGTTGCTGAATATGAATATTAATATGAACAAGCACCTTGTCACTGTTTCGTTTCAAGCCAAGTGGGGAAGAAACAGAAGACTTTCCTTCTCCACCAGACTAAATACTGATACCAACTGCTTATACTATGAGGAGTCTTTGGAGTCATTGCTGAAAACCCTAAAAGATCTTAGTGGATCTGAGAATTGTATTATATATTGTTATGAACAGTGAACACTGGGGAAAAATCCAGAAAATGAGAAAAAAATATTTTAGGTTCCTTCCACTGAACTTTAACTTTGAAAAAATTCCTTTGGAAAAAACATGATGAAGAATATCAAAGTGAAGATATTCATATTTTATACATCTGGAAAATAAAATAGAAATTTCCATCACAAAGGCTTTTTGCTATCTTATCCAAGCCTCATAACAACCTGGATAATTTTAAGATGTGAATGAAGCATGTGAATACAGCATGGGAAGATTGTGTTCATGGAGTTTTTCCAGCATATCCTTAAAGATCCAATACATAGATGGCAACCACCACGGACTGCCTGCAAGAAGGAAAATAACTGACTGACTGCCTGCCATTTGGCTTGAAATCCTACTTAGGTTACTTAGCTCAGCATAAATTTCTGCTTAACAGAAACATTGTGAAGAAGACAGGTAATGAGTTTAGCCTAAAGTCTTCCAAAAATAAACAATGAGGCAGCATGGTAGACTTTGCATATTTTGTGGAAATTTGAGATAAACTAACCAAAGTTCTAAATAGAGATTTTTATTACTATATTGTTGTTGTTGTTGTTGTTATGTGCCGTCGAGTCGGCCCCGACTCATAGTGACCCCGACCCCTCGTTGGGTTTCCGGGGCAATATCACTATGGAAGTAGGATTGCCCAACCTTCCTTCCGAGGAGTGGCTGGTGGGTTTGAACCGCTAGCCTTCTGGTTAGCAGTCAAGTGCTTTAGCCACTATGCTACCAGATGTTTAAAATGCAAGTCAGTATATTTTAGTTTTTATTTGAGATCAATTTTTTTCATAAGTTTTGATTTTATACATAATTTTGCTGTTTTTATCTGTCTTCCACCTCATTGTTTTTAATATAACTTTAATACTTAAATGTTCTTTTCCTTTAAAAAGCTGAGAATATTGTCTTGTATACCTACATTGGCCAAAGTATGTGTTCTTTTCCTCTGCCATATGTTTTTATGTGATGTAGATAGTAAATTATATTGTGGTTAGTTACTAAGAAAATAAGACAAATCACAAGATTTGCAGGTAAGGGAGGTATTTATACAAATTTTTTTGTTTGAAAATGGCATCAGACTAGACAGCCCAATTTTACACCCATGCACATGTATATCTACAAGTATATCTTCCAGGAAAATCTGGTTACAACCATTGATATTAAGCTAAATTGTTTGTATGAAATGGTAAAAATATTTTTAAATTACTAGAAATGTAATTCTATAGAACTTTACTAAATGATTTTGATTCTCCATAATTGCTAGGTTATCATGATAGTAATCTGCTCACATAGACTAATCTGTCAAGGACTTCAAGGACTTCAGTCACCCCTTTTCCAAAGAATAATACTAACATGATCTAATTCTGGTACTTAAAAGGATTGGTGCTAGATGGCACATATTATGTGTTAAAATAAACGTTTTTGAAAGCTCAGGGGAAAAAAAAAAGAATCAGCTGAGCAGATACCTCAGTTCATCACTTACCAGGTGATTCTAGGCAAGTGGTTTAGTCTCCCTAAGACTCATCATTCTTCTATAAAATGCACAAGTCAGTGGTGCTTGCCTTTTAGTGACATATGGCACATAGAACAGATTCAATAAATGTTACCTCAAAAATAAAGTTTTTACTAGGCTTCCCTCCCAAAAGAAGACCTTAAAAAAAAAAAAAAAAAGCAGAAAATTTGTTTGGTGGTGAGTGAGGGAGAAGTGGCAGGGAAGTGGTTGACCATAGATGCCCCCTGACACACACACACACACACACACACACACTGGACTGTCCATTCCAGGAAGAACTCACCCTTTAGCTACCAGGAAGGCTGTTGCCTAACAGTATCCAGCTAGACACATTTGAGCTCAGGCACACTCTCCATAGGCAGCCCCAGCTAATGAGCACATAGGTACAGCCAGGGCACTGAGACCCAAGGAATCCACCCAGCACAGATTCCCCTCAAGGGCATTCTCTGCTCCAGATTTTTACTCTGGGTTGGCCCAGAAGTCCACAGACCTGCCACCAATTGTAGGCTCTCCTTGCCTAATCCTGATGCACCTCCCTTTGCCTTCTTAGGTGTCATTTCTGTATCAGAGCCTGCAGCCTTATCTTGTCCAATCTTGCTCCTCCTGCTTTTTATTTTTTCCACAGGCATTACTCCCACCCCAATAAACAGCTAATGCTCCTCCCTCTCAATGTCTGTTTCCTATAGGACCCAAATGGAACAATAGGAAACCAAAATGGGTGGTGGTGGGAGCGGAACCCAGTTAATTAGCAAACAAGTCACTGCTGTGGACAATTCTGTTCAACCTGGGGATCTCTGGGAGGTAAAACTTATGCCAAATGGTCAAAAAGAAAGACTTTTATTCTACAGCTCCCATCCATATTAGCCAAAGGCTTTTCATGGGGCTTTCAATCCTGGTACTCACTGACTGTCCTAGGTAAGTGTGGAGAGACAACCTATAGTGGAGAGTCCCAGGTGTGTGCTCTGGGCCTGACTCCAGAAGTAGCTTTGAAAACTGAGTGTTCAGGAAGTATGCATGGAGCTTTGACACATCTCCTATAGAGGTTTATTCTTTGGCTACCTATTTCCCCCTTGTTGTGTTGTTGTTGTTATGTGCCATCGAGTCAAACCCGACTCATAGCGACCCCTCCTTGGGTTTCCGAGGCAGTATCACTACGGAAGTAGATTGCCCAACCTTCCTTCCGAGGAGTGGCTGGTGGGTTTGAACCGCCAGCCATCTGGTTAGCAGGCAAGTGTCTTAGCCACTATGCTACCAGAGCTCCATTTCCCCCTTAGCATTTAGTATCCACTAACAGGAGATGGCAAGTTGTTGTTGTTGTTAAGTGCCATCGAGTCATCTCTGACTCATAGAGACCCTATGCACTGCAGAACAAAACACCTCCCATCTTGAGCCAGCTCCACGATTCTTGCTACACTTGAGCCCATCGTCACCACCACTGTGTCAATCTACCTTGTTGAGTGTCTTCCCCTGTTTCATCGACCCCTCTACCTTACCAAGCATAACATCCTTCTCCAGGGAATGGTCCCTTCTGACAACATGACCAAAGTATGGGAGACAAAGTCTGGTCATTCTTGCTTCCCAGGAGCATTCTGGCTGCACTTCCTCCAGGACAGACCTGTTAGTTCTTTTAGCAGTCCATGGTACTGTCAGCACTCTTTGTCAAAACCACAGTTCAAAAGGAACAACTCTTCTTCAGTCCTCCTTATTCATTGCCCAGCTCTCACATGCATATAAGGCGATTGAAAATATCATGGCTTGTGTCAGGTTCACCTTAGTCCTCAAGGAGACATCTTTGCTCCTTACCACTTGAAAGAGGTCCTTTGCAGCCAATTTGCCCAGTGCTATACATCGTCTGTTGTCCCGACTGCTGCTTCCATTGGCATTGATTGTAGAAGCAAACAATGTGAAGTCTTTGACAACTTCAATCTTTTCTCCATACAAAAAATACTGCTTATAGGTACAGTTGTGAATATTTTTTTCTTTATATTTAGATGTAATCCATACTACAGACTATATTCTTCAATCTTCATCAGTAAATACTTTAAGTAATCCTCACTTTCAGCAAGCAAACTTGTGTCATCAGCATACTGCAAATTGTTAATGATTCTTCCTCCAATCTTGATGCCACATTCTTCTTCATATAGCAGCTTCTCAAATTATTTGCTCAGCCTACAGATTGAATAAGTAAGGATACAATGCTGACACACTCCCTTCTTGATTTTAAACCATGCAGTGTTCCCTTTTTCTGTTTGAATGACAGCCTCCTGGTCTATGTACAGGTTCCTGATGAGTACAATTAAGTGTTCTGGAATTCCCATTCTTCTCAATGTTATCCACAATTTGTTATGGTCCACATTCAAA
>NW_006922181.1:131613-132139 GCF_000298275.1 Orycteropus afer afer
TCCACAGATGTAGTCAATCTGATTCCTGTGTGTTCCATTTGGCAAAGTCCATGTGTGTAGCTACCATTTATGTTGTTCAAAAAAGATATTTGCAATGAATAAATCATTGGGCTTGAAAAATTCTATCATGCGATCTCCAGCGTTATTTCCATCACCAAGGCCATATTTTCCAACTACCAGTAACTTCTTTGTTTCCAACTTTTGCATTCCAGTCATCAGGGATAATCAACACATCTTGATTGCATGGTTGGTCAATTTCAGACTGTAGAAGTTGGTAAAAATCTTGAATTTCCTCATCTTTGGCTTTTGTGGTTAGTGCGTAAATTTGAATAATAGCAGTAATAACTGGTCTTCCTCGTAGGTGAATGGATATTATCCCTATGACTGATAGCATTGTACTTCACAATAGATCTTGAAACATTCTTTTTGATGATGAGTACCATGCCATTCCTCTTCAAATTGTCATTCTTGGCATAATAGAGCATATATATGATTGTCTGATTCAAAATGACCCAAACCAGTCTAT